>NW_024869260.1:5583-23182 GCF_013358625.1 Macadamia integrifolia | reverse complement strand
AAAGAGGGGTGGGGGGATTTTGCTTCTATGAAATGGGAAAGGATAGCATGGATCTTTCTTACAACTCATTTTTTGGTATTCGACAAAATGCCACAATGAAAGTTCATGTATGAAGTGGAAGGTGGGTCGTTAAACCATGACCCAACCATGGCAGCTCGCCCACTACTCTGTTGCATTATTACTAATTGGATGAGACCCTGCACTATCCTTTTGTCTTGAAGAGTTCTTTCAATCTATCTCAACTTCTTCTTCATCTTCCACATTTGCTGTAAACATATCGTAGCTACCCATTTGTTAGTACCTTCTTTCCTACAAGTCCAAGATCTATCAGTTCATATCACCAGTTAATCATAGTTCAAGCACAATGACCCACCTAGCTTCTTGGACTTGAGCCACCTCCTCTCCTCGATGGAACGTACACCATTCTCTTTCTCTCTCTCTCTTTGGATTATAATAGTTGTAGATTGTGTTGTGAATTACCAAGCCTATTTCAAATTATATAATCTATTATACAATTAGTAATTAAACAATTATTATTTGTGGTCCAAAATTTATTATTTTAAATGATTTTTCACAAATAAGTAATAAATATAAATATAAATTATACCAAAAAGAGCAATAGATAGCCTACTTCTTTTTTTTTTTATTAACATTTAAAAAAAGATCTCCATAAAAAAGGCAGATGATTCAATTGAGATGATGAATTGACAAATTTTAACTAGATATGTCACCTATCTCGTCAATGATCATGTGCTCTTCCTAAGTATTTCCATAAAATAATGCATTAATTTCAGAAGCTCGTCAATAAATATCACAGAATTCATCAAATCAGGTCAATCGAAATAGTCTCTGCCTTGCGAATGGTGGGCCCTTGCTAGGGGTTGCTTGCAGCATTTATTTAATTGAGATGATGAATTTATTATTATTATTTTTTTTTTTGGTTAAAACCTCCAGTGTGTTGCACGCATATTTAAAGTGCACAGGTAAAACTTACATACAACTATGATGAAAATACACTCTATACACCAACGATGAAATTGCGAGGTAGAGAGTTGTTCACCTTCGGATGGGATTATATCCCTCCCATCCCCTCTCCCCCGACCCCCCACGCCCCCTCAAGTTGTAGCCCCTGTGCTCCCCCTTCTCATGGATTAAGTAGCTGGTACTAGATCGGTTGGATTTATCACCTTATCCGTAGGAGTTGATACTGATTCTTGATTGATCGTCGGATCAGGACTGATATGGACTGATCCAAATCGATATCAGGCCAGCCCTTTAACCATGCCCCCTCAAGTTTTAGCCCATGTGGCATTGTTCTGTACTTTCTATAATTTGATTGGAAAAACGAAACTCTATCTTAGTTGCACCTTTCTTCATTAGATTTTGATATCTTTCTCACTATTGATGTGATCATGTTATGGAATCTTAGGTCATTATATACTCCCACCTTATTGATGAAGTCGAAATATATTAAGTCTTAAACACGAATGAGACTTGGCTGCTGCCTAGGTTGCAGCAAGTACGTGCAACCCTTGACACCAGCCATTTGAATGGGATCTCAAGGGTGGTGAAAAAATACACCCCATCTATTTTCATAAAAAGATTCCCTATATAGCACACGTGGTAAAAAAAACTGACCGCAATAGAGAAAAATAAAAGGGCAGAAGCACGTCGAGGAAGATTCTGATCAAGAAACCCCATTACTTAATTGGTTTTTTTCAGTTTTCCAAATCTCCTGTAAAGCAACAACTGATCTCCGATTCTGATCCACTCAGCTTCATTATATATCACATATAGCTTCTTTGTCTGATAAGGGTTTTTTTTAGAGCGGGTGTGGGAATGGAAGATCAAGTTATTAATTCCCTTGCCCATTGCTTTATGTTGGGTTACTTGGATGTACGCCAACTAATCTTTTGAACTCTCTGTATTAACGTCAGGACATTAAGAAGGATCATGAAAAATCAAGCTCACCTACAGATACAAGTTGGCCCCTTTGCCCAGTCCACAATGGTCCAATGATCATGCAATCCACTTGCAAGTTAGAAAATTTCAGATCTTTAGGTTCCTTCTAAATCCCTATAAATCACAGAAGAAGATGTCTCTTTCTATGCCAACTGCCAACTACCAACTACCAGCTACATCAAGTCAGTTCCTAGAAAAATGAAGGTTCTGGGAATAGCTGTTTTTGGGCTTGGCCTAGTTTTAATCAAATTTGCTTGTTTGTGTAATGGTGAGTTGCAGGTTGGTTATTACAAGGGAAAATGTCCCCACAATCGTACAGATGTGGAGGCCATTGTCAGAAATTCTGTAAACTCACAATTTGGGTTAAATCCAGCAATCATACCACAACTCATACGCCTCCAATTCCATGATTGTTTTGTGAGGGTAGGAACCAAGAACAGTGATCAATGAAGCTATCTATGTGTTTGGCATTTGGCAATAAAAAAATTTACTTCTTAAGTTTTAATAACAATACTCATAGTATACTTGTGGCTAAATGATTAGGGATGTGATGCATCAATACTCCTAGATGGCAATTCAACAGAGAAGACTGCATCTACAAACGAAAACGTGTTGGGTTTTGATGTCATTGATCGCAAAAAATCCGCTGTGGAAGCCCAATGCCCTGGTGTTGTCTCTTGTGCTGATATAATTATCATGGCTACTAGAGAAGTTGTATCCTTGGTAAGCTGCTTATTTGGTTTTCTTTTACTATGTAGCTCACAGGTAAAAGATCTTGGAGTGCTTATTTCTGTTTGAAGAGCCTAACCTATATTGAAGAAACAAACTCACATTCTAGCATATACAGTCCTGCAACCCAAAAAACTAAAGTTCCAGCTTAGACTATTTAGCTCATTAACAAGTCCAATGACTTTATTTTCCTCAGAAGACTGGTTCTATATGGATAGGATAGTTGATACTTGCTGGTAGTCAAGACAAAGATCTACCCAGATCAAAGGGGTTGTACATAATGCTCTTAAAACATGTATTGATGCAGTGAATTGTGTGTATGTAGGGTTGAGGACACTTCTACAATGTAACAACAGGGAGAAGAGATGGCTTAATTTCACTCGAGACCGAAGCTTATGCTCTCCTTCCTCGTGCTAGCATATCGGTCAGTGATGCTATCGCACAATTTGCAAGTAGAGGCATTGATGTTCCAGATATGGTTACACTCCTGGTATGTCAAGTTTTCATATTCTTTTGGTTTCATTAATTTGCTAGCAAATCAAACGGTCAGAAAATTGATGAGAACAAAGAGGAGCAACCAATATGCAAAAGATCATTGAAGAAACCTAAACAATGAGAGATGTTTTGAAGAATTGTTTTCATGCATGTGAACTAATGTTAAATTTATCTTAGCTTTTCTTCTGCATTTTCCTCGTGGAGTATTGCCATCAACACATAAAAAAAGAGCAAATCTTCCCCTTGAGATGAAACAGCATCTTTTCCGCTAATTAATTCCAGCATCACAACCCCAAATGCGTAAATATCCAGCTTCGGAGAAACCAAACCATTCACCAAATACTCAGGTGCCATGTAACCTTTTGTCCCAACAATGTGCTTTGTCGATGAGAAATCAGCTGCATTCCCTTCTGTAGACCTTGCTACACCAAAATTGGCTATCTTAGCCCTGAAATCACTGTCTAGAAGAATATTGCTAATTTTTATATCCTTGTGGACATGAGAAGGGTTGGTATAGCTGTGGAGATAATTAAGCCCCATGGCCGCATCCAATGCAATCTGTACCCTCTGTATCCAGCTTAAAACCTTTGACATGCTCATGTTGCAATGGATCCAGTAACTCAGAGGACCATTCGTGGCATACTCATATACAAAATACCAATGCCTCTCACTCTCACAAACACCCAAAAGCCTGATAATATTGATATGGTTGATCTTGGAGAGCAAATTTATTTCTGTGGAGATGTCCTTACTGATCTTTTTAATAGCTGCGAGGTCCCGATTAATCATTCCAAGGTAGACAAATCCATTGATCCAGCAGTTGGAGCTGAAATTCTTGGTTGCCAATCGCAAATCTTCAAATTTATACACTTTAATGGATTGAGCAATGTCAGCAACACCCGTAAGTAATCCGTTACTTTCTTTCTCTGACTTAGTGTCAAGCGGCAAGATGAGCATGGGATCAGCTTCGCTCCTCTGTTTACCAAAGAGAAGAGACAAGGCTATGAGAAAGGCAACCGACATGATACCAATCGTTGCCCCAACTGCAATAACCACATAGACCCATGTTTTCTTTGATCCTTTACTTTGTGATGCAGAGGAAGGAGGAGGAGGAGGAGGAGAAGGCGGAGGTGGTGGGGCTAAAGTTTGAGAACTGGATGGTTTATACTGTAAAGGAACAAGGAGGGTTGTGAATGGGTTAATGTTGGGTGATGCCTCAGAAAGCTTATTCGCCTCAAGGGTCTCTATGATGTCGGCTCCAAACTGGACACTAACAGACGAAACAGTATCACCCCAAGTGATTGTGTGAGTGAGTAGATATTTGACGCCAGCATCACTTTGACTCTTGGTGGGACAAGCACACCGAAGGGGTATAGGAATCCTTTGGCCACCATAGATGTACTTAGCCGAGGTGTTGGATTGGTTCTGGATAGCTTGACAGGTAGAAAGACCTTGGAAGGTGTTGTTTGCGATTGAGAAATAAGTATCAGTGGATTTAACAATATAAGAGGCTCTTGCCTGATAATACTGACCGGAAAAGGAACAATGGACAGGAACGATCACCTCCTTGTTTGTTTCGAAGGCTGCAGCCTTGGAGACTGAATTAATCTTGGCGAGCTGAAACGGGTTGGAGCCCAAGAGAGCAGCAATGGAAGGAATTGTGTAATATGGCGGCTGAGATCTGAATATGAGGTAAGACTGGCAAGTTGGGTTGACGCCATTGCAGGAGTAACCAAGAACAGAAGTTGAATTATCTGTGTTTCCGCAATCCAGATTGGCCTGCCCCCACGTAAGGTTGCTGAGCAAGAGTAACAGAGGAGGAAGAAATCAAGGAAAGAATGCAGAGAAGGATGAGAAATTGAAGAACACCCATTTTGGAGGTAACGAGGAAAATGTAAAACGTAGAGGGTGGAGGACAAATCAGAAAGGCAGAACTCAAAAAAACTCTCAAAGTGAATCCTTTTAGAGATTTTTTTGAGTTCTGCCCTTCTGATACGTTGTCCGATCTATACGCTTTACATTTTCTTCGTTATCTCCAAATGGGTGTTCTTTAATATCTCATCTTTCTCTGCATTATTTCATTGATTTCTTCCTCCTCTGATACTCTTGCTAAGCAACTTTTTTTCTTTGGTAGGAAATAGATGGAATCTTCCAACTTCCATGTCTGTAGACTCTAATCAATTCTGTTAGCAAAAAAAAAAGGGACTTTGTAGTCAATGCATAGAAATTAAAATAATCAAATTTCAAAGTTTTCTCCCTAACAGGGCTCACCATAGTCATCCTTCTCCAACAATGCTGTTTTCCATTGTCCACGGGTTCCAATTGAACAAGGCTCTCGAACCGTCAGATATTCTGTATAAGCTTATGGTTCGTTCCTATTTGAAATTGATCAAATACCCAAATCAAAACCATTCCTTGAACTGGGCTTCAGTTCTCAAGCTGCTATGCAACTTAATTCTACTGGCAGTGTTCAAGCTTCCTCCGGTGTTACTGAATTCCAGCTTTCACTTCCAGTCAAGGAGTGGAGATAGTGATGGGAAAAGTAGAGGGAGAAGAGTTGAGAGGGAGGGGAAAAAATGTCAAAAATCGTATACACTGTTCTTGTATTATTTGAGCAATTTGGTGGTAGGAAAGATTGGAAGGGTAATTTGATAAATTGATACCCAAGTTTGAGTAATCTAATAATTTTTTCAAAATCCGGAAGCCTCCCCACCCATACTTCATAGAGAGCAGATCAAGTCCTCTCTGATCCGCATAGATGGAATTCACCCAACAACTAACTTTGTGGTGGATTTCATCTATGTGGATCATTCCATATGAAAATAATTCTAGTACGAGAACCTGATCCACATTCTACTTCATAAGACCAATGGTTAAGATTTACAACAGAATGAATCTTGGAATGGCCCAAATCAACATACAGGCTTTTATTTTTCTCTTATTCCTTGAGGGTATAGTGGTAAACTAGTAAAGAAGACATTATATAGGTTGCCAGGAATGAATTTCGGACTACATGTTCAAGTCCCTTCGTTATTCATTATTGGGGAGAGTGTTAGGCACACGGAAAGTAAACTAGTGGGCAGCAGACACAGGGAAAGGGATGGGGACAGCCATGGTTAGGGGTTCTTGTTATTAGGAAGGGAAGAGAGGCAGACGCATTGGCTGGGGAAGCCTGGCGGCACACTTAATCTTTTCCCTTATTATTGTGTCTAAAGCCGGCAACGAAAATTACATTTTTAATATCAAAGAAGTTCTCTGAGGGCAATAACTTGGTCAATGCCTTGCCAGCAAAGTGTAGGATCCCCAGAGATCATGGGTTTGACTCTTTTGTCTTCATCTTGTGCCTTCAAATGAACATGTCCGATTTTCATTGCAAGTATGAACACCGTCGACAACTCCTACTACCAGCAGATTGAGAAGAGTATTAATGCTGGCCAACAGTAATGTAATAGTGTTCTCTACACTAAACACTCTCCGAAAGGAACTAATGGAAGAGAACATGAATACATGATGAAATCTCAAATGGAATAACTTTGGCCTTTTCTCAGACCATATTGCAACTACAAGTTATTATCACATACAAAAACAAATACAAGGTTCTTTTGCTGCCCTTGTCCACTTGTTTGTCTTCATTCAATACATTCAGCTCTTTTGTAGGGATAAACAGAGTTGGCAATTTACAGCATCATCAAAAAACTTCCAGTCCCTATAGTTCTCAAAGTGCTTCTTTGATGATGCATCTCAAAGGTTCTCAGCTTGAACTGATATACAGTGCTCCACAGGGTCACACCTTGCATTGAAGTTCATCACTGCAACAATATGAAAGAAACATTAGATTCGTGCAAAGCTTCATCGAGGACTGAATCTATACCTATCGAGCAATGATTTCACCATATTCTACCAATACTGTAAGAACCCAAAGTAGTATTATCGTTATCATCTAAGCCTCCAGTTAACATCTCACCATTAGACCACTTGTACAGATAGAATCTCAAAGCTTGAGACAACTAATCTGGGTATTGGACTAATAAAATTCAGTGCTTCTCCATGCTAAAATCTCAGAATCTCTCATCTCCAGCTATCAGTAGATTCACTACATGGCAATATGAACTCATTTCTTTAAAATTGACAAATAATGAACCTTTGCAGCTTATGCAGCTGCAAGGTCTTCACAAGGTGAACCAACTTGCAATTATTATTATTTATATATGTTAAGTTTGTCTCGAATTCTTGACCCGTTTTGAAGATTGACCCGATCCGACATATTTTGGTGGCGACCCGAATGGGAAATTTTCTGAGATCTGTGATGGAAGCAGAGGGCTTGGGCCTATCACTGATCTCGTATGGGGGTGCGGGGGCGTATGGTTCGACCGGATCGACCGCGACCCGATGGGTCGAACCGCTATTTGGAGTATATATATATAATGTATTGTTGCTTGTTGAGAGTCATTGTATTCTAGGGTTTTCACGAAGCTAGGGTTTCAGGGCGAGTTCTTCCTCGCCGCTGCTAGGGTGTAATCCTTCTTCTGCATAGTGAATCATCTTCTTCTTCGCCCGAGGACGTAGCACACCACCCTGGTGTATGAACCTCGTTAAATCTCTGTGTCGTACGGATCTATTGCCTTTCTTTATTCGTGTTTCTTGGTGTTTGATCTAACAATATACAAACCAGAAACTGTAAGATTTTGAAATTCTGAGCAACACTTAGGCATTCAATGATGCCTTTAAGTTGATCACAGATTATTAACAATGCAAAATTAAGGCTGCAATGCTACAGAATTTGATAGTACTACCTTTCAGTTAAAGTCACTATGAGCTGCTGAAAATTTGGGAGCCCATGAGAGATGATTCCCAAGTTAGTGAAGTATCCACGATTCCTGAGAGGAACTGCACGATCTCATCCATTCCTGGTCGACTGGCTGGATCCTTCCTCAAGCAGCTCTCTGTTAGTCTAGCCAGAGACAAAGCCAGGTCCAAAGGATAACTTGCTTCTAGAGAAGGATCTATGAATCCTCCTAGCTTTTCTTCTGCATTTTCCTCATGGAGTATTGCTATTAACACATCAAGTAAGTACAAATCTTCCGCTTGAGATGAAACAACGTCTTTTCCGCTAATTAGTTCTAGCATCATAACCCCAAATGAGTAAACATCCAGCTTCGGAGAGACCAAGCCATTCTCCAAATACTCGGGTGCCATGTAACCTTTTGTCCCAACGATGTGCTTCGTCAATGCGAAATCACCTTCATTCCCTTCTGTAGACCTTGCCAGACCAAAATTGGCTATCTTAGCCCTGAAATCACTGTCCAGAAGAATATTGCTGCTTTTTATATCCTTGTGGACATGGGAAGGGTTGGTATAGCTGTGGAGATAATTAAGACCCATGGCCACATCCAATGCAATCTGTACCCTCTGTGTCCAGCTTAAAACCTTTGGCCTGCTCATGTTGCCACGGATCCAGTAACTCAGAGGTCCATTCATGGCATACTCATAAACAAAATACCAATTCCCCTCACTGAAACAAATACCCGAGAGCCTAATAATATTGATATGGCTGATCTTGGAGAGTAAATTTATTTCTTTGGACACATCCCCATTGATCTTTTTAATAGCAGCTAGATCCCCATTAATTGTTCCACGGTAGACAGATCCATTGATCCAGCATTTGGGGCTGAAATTTTCGGTTGCCAATTGCAATTCTTCAAATTTATACACTTTAATGGATTGAGCAATATCAGCAATACCTGCAAGGAACTCAAGAGATACGTCCTCTGACTTCTTGTCAAGTGGTGGTTTCTGATATGACTCAAAGGTAGAATCTGAGATGAGAATTGCATCGTCCTTGCTCCTCTTCGAGATGAGCATATTAGGATCAGCATCGCTCCTCCTCCGTTTACGGAAGAACAAAAAGAAAGCTATGAGAAAGACAACCAACATGATACCAATCATTGCTGCAACTGCAATAACGATATAGACCCATGTTTTATTTGACCCTTTACTTGGTGATGCAGAGGAAGGAGGAGGAGGAGGAGAAGGCGGCGGAGGAGGTGGGGTTAGTGTTTGAGTACTGGATGGTGGATTCTGTAAAGGAACAAGGAGGGTTGTGAATGGGTTAATGTTGGGTGCTGTCTCAGAAAGCTCATTAGCCCCAAGGGTCTCCATAATATCAGCTCCAAACTGGACACTAATAGAAGAAACAGTATCACCCCAAGTGGTTGTGTAACTGAGTAGATATTTGATGCTAGCATCACTTTGATTCTTGGTGGGACAAGCACACCGAAGGGGTATAGTAATCCTTTGGCCAGCATAGATGAACTTAGCCAAGGTATTGGATTGATTCTGGATAGCTTGACAGGTGGAAAGACCTTGGAAAGTGTTGTTAGCGATCAAGAAATAAGTATCAGAGGATTCAACAATATAAGAAGTGTTTGCCTGATAATACTGACCAGAACAGGAACAATTGACGGGAACGATCACCTCCTTGTTTGTTTCGAAAGTTGCAGTCTTGGAGACTGAATTGATCTGAGCGAGCTGAGATGCGTCGGAGCCAAAGAGGGCAGCGATTGAAGGAACTGTGTAATATGGGGGCTGAGATCTGAAGATGAGGTAAGACTGGCAAGTTGTGTTGACGCCATTGCAGGAGTAACCAAAAACAGAAGTTGAATTATCTGTGTTTCCGCAATCCAGATTTGCCTGACCCACGTAAGGTTGCTGAGCAAGAATAACAGAAGAGGAAGAAATCAAGGAAAGAATACAGAGAAGGATGAGAGATTGAAGAAAACCCATTTGGAGGTAACCAAGGAAATGTGAAATGCAGAGATCAAATCAAAAAATTTTCAGACGTATTGAACTGTCCATCTTCCTTCAATGGCCAAATCCTAATATATATTTCGATTATTATAAAGGACATGGATGGAATCTTTCAACTTTCATTTCTACCCGACTCTGCAGTCAATCTTCCAACTAATCTCTTCTTTCTCCGAAGGTGATTACAGTCAAAATGAAATTTTAGTTGACCTGGGAGGCAGCTTGGGTCCCTGATGGGATGGGCCTCATGACCCTGATGGTATCGGTTTCGGTTTACAATGTAAATGAATTCAAAAGTGTTACTAATTTCAGGTTAATATCAGTTTCTTTTCGGATTATATCGATTTTTTTAAGTTCAGTTTAACATCTCTTCGGTTTCAATATGATTCAATTTGGTTATAGTTTCACAAAGCTTCAACTCCAAACATAATCCAATAAACTCATATTGATTTTAATCAGTTTTGACGATCTAGGCTAAGACACCCCTACAGCCCTATCCATCATTATAAAGTATATATAAGATGATCAACCACTCCAAGATATCTTGTAATGAACCATGACCAAAAATTCAGAAACATACCTGGCCTAGATCATGGATAGACAATTAAGATTTAACTACAGAAAAAGAGAGAATCTTAAAGTTGCCCTATATGTATGTTTTCTTGAGGGTGAAGGTAAAATAGTAAGAACACAATAAACAAGTCGTGGGCAATGTTGGGTTTGGAATGGATTTCGAATGATCTATCCCAATTCTTCTAAAATTTATTTTTTTGAAGAAAAAAATGCTACCCAATGATGTACTGACTATTATTTGATAGCTTTATTTCTCTTATTATTATTATTATTTTTTTTTTTTTTTTTTTTTAATGAAGTTGACAATGAAAATGATTTTGTTAATATTCAAAGATGTTCTCAGCGGTCGGAGTCCACAACCATAAGAAAATATATTTTGATTTGAATGTAAATTATTGTAAAAGAAAAAACGACTATTTGTAGCTTTTTTTTTTCTCTTACTATTATTTTCTTTTATGTAATCGAGAATGAAAATGATTTTATTAATATTCAAAGATGTTCTCTGCTGTCAAAGTCTGGCAACCATAAGCAAATGGATTAACTTAGGATGACGAATTGATTTTATATATATAATATTGATTTTTTAATGTAAATTATTGTAAAAGAAGAAAGAATTTTTTTTTTATACTGATTATATATTAATAAGATGAGATCATGAGACAATATATTTGAGATTGCCGTCTATTTTTTCATCTGTTATTTAAATCATCGAAAACCCTTCAATGATCTATAGTAGCCTCATATGATGTATACATTATTATAATGATATATATATATATATATTCACATTTTTTTCATAGAAGAACAAGCATAAGATTCCTTCTCTCTATCACCTAAGGTGCTGAAACCAAATCGAAAGAGATGTTTTCTCATTAGTTCATGTTTCGATTTTGAACATTATCACACTCAACTCAATCCAAATTGATTGATTGACATTCTTACAAAAAGACCCATAACTCTTTGGCATCAAAACCCTAAGAATAACAGATGAAATATAAAGACTAATGTTTTAAGGGAAAAGAAAAGAGAATTATTTATTAAGGGAGTTCCATTTGACCTCAATGCAGGGCATCACACCAATAGACGTGTGGGAAAGGAGGCCATTTGAAGTGGAAAGATAGTATCACCATGGAATTATGGATTAGAATGTGAGAAGGTTTAGGAAGGAATCCCCACGATGGCATGTAAACATCTTTTTTCTTCATAAAATATTAGAATTTGATAGAATAAAAATAAAAATAGATAAAATTTTCTACATAGGCATGCACAACGTTTCTACTTACATGGACATGCACTCTTAGTCGAATGAGTAACCATATATGTATGATTTTATGTCTTATTGTATAAGGATCTTTGTTCTTCAGATAACCCCAGAAGTAAATTTGGTTTCTTAAATAATTTTTAAAATTTTATATTGATACAATCATGACTTGAATCAATTTGAAAAATAATTTATGATTAGACGATGATGTGAACAATATGATCACCCAATTTATATTTCAATAAATGATATCATATAAATGAAAAAAAAAAATTTGTATATATAGATACATTATTGGTGGAGAAAACCCGCTCTGAAAATTAAATTTTGAATAAAATTTTACCTCAATTTTTATTTAAAAAAAAAATCAATATTTTTGTTGATCCAATACCAACTCCCAACCTAGGATTGACCAAGAATCGATATCGATACCTACCAATTCCGATACAAATCAACCCATTCGACCTGATTTTTAGAACCATGGACAGAAGCTCTTAGACATAGAGACAATAGCTATATAATTTTGTAGGTGTAGATCTAATGTCTGCAGTACTATAATTTCTCTCTTAAAATTTTGTTTTCAAGTGCCGGATTGTTTTCTTAAGGAGTGCAAGGAGCAGGTAGGCCAAGTTTTTGGAGACCTAGGCCCAGTCCAGAATCCCAAACCCAGAAACCTAAGTCTAGCCCAGCCCAAGGTCAGGATAATGTAAAACTTAACCCACTCTGTGCTAGCCCAAACACCTAGCCCAAATTATGTAAACAGTTAATGAGGAGAATAAAAGGTTCTTCGGGAAATTTACACCCGACAAACTCTTGTGATTATTCGAGTTCTAGGTGTTGTGGTGATTTGGATAATCGGATATCTAAGAAATGGTAAGAAATCCTTATATAAAGAAATTTACAATCAAAATTAATCATACGACCTTCCACGGTGTAAGTTTGGCTCTAACAGCCCAAACTTGTCTTGGCCTGTCCTGAGTCTGAACAGGGTTTGGTCTAAGATTTTTTACCCTAAGGGCAAGTTAGGGCCCGTCTTGGGTTGAGGCCTAGACCCATCATGTCCCGCCGAATCTGGACCTAATTTTAACTATAAACTATATAGTATAATTCAAGGCTATCATCCTATCATTTTATTTAGAATAATGAAATTTCGATCATTAATTCTTAATTTTCAAGTATCATAAACATACATTATTGTGTTGCACTTCATAGTTTTAATCGTGTATTAATCATTTGATCTATTGGTGCTTCTTATTATTTTTTTAATGCATAAAATACAAATGAAGAAAAAAAAAATTATTAGTCAAGGTTAGCCCAACCTTGACAAAAATCAAGGCCAACCCGACCCAATTAAGATCAATAAGATCCGGGTTGGGTTGCCATGAGCCCCAATCTCTAGCTGCCCTTGGAGGATCAGTCAAAAGACTAGTAAACAGAAATCCCCCTGCAGAGGACATGCCCTCATTGATCAGATTGCTATCCACTTGATTGTTTTCTCCATCGTAGCAACGCACAAGACAGTCCATGAGCTCTAGAAGATCCCACCACCACCACCACTGTCAAGAACACCATTGAAACTTGAGTGATTGCATTTAGATCATGGTTTTAGTTCATTTTAGGTTGACCAGTATCGGTTATCCCAGATACTACAATTGATATGGATCGATCATATCCCTCAAAATCGGGAAAGAAACACTTTTGTACCATATCGGCCAATACATATCGATTCGCTATCAATATCAGTCCCAACAATCTCTAGGGGTGGGGGAGGGATTGGCTAAGACAAATACAACCAGATTGGATCATCTTAACGTTATTTCAGTCCAATAAAAGCTACAAGAAAAGAGTAGGCAATGAAAATTAAGGGTATCAACCGTAGGGCCTAGTCAGGCTTGGCCACTTGAAAGTTTTACACCGTAAATGTCTGTTTAAGTAAATAGGCCTAGCTTTGGGGGTATGGTATGATTTATAATTGGACTGGTCGGTGTCGGGCTTTAATTGGGCTTCCTTAAACGGGCTTTAATAGAAAAAGAGAGAGAGAGAGAGATTATGACTAACTTACAAAACAAAAGTTAATTAAATCAAATCTTATTAAAAAGCAAAAGGTAAGAAGGTTTAATTAATTAATTTCTTACTAGTAGTGGCAAAATAAGAATTTTAAGTAGTATTAAAGGGGTCAGGCTACAACAAGTCAATTCAAGTCGAGTGTATAAATGTGTCGGTTCGATCGGTCATCCAGCGGATTAGCTACCTGTACCGTGAACACCCGTTTAATAAAATGTTTATTAATTGGCCAGTCCAGGTCAAGGCGTGAATTTGTCGAGCTCAATCAAACCTATCAGTACGAGCTCAGAATTGACACCCCTAATCAACAGTATCAATATTAAGGATAAAATTATAAAATAAAAAATAAGAGTAAGAGTGATTATTCCAAACAGATTCCACTTATCCCAGATCAATATCGTATGGACACCGGCTTAGTCATTAACCATTTGCTTTATCTGACTCCACTTAATTAAACTGGAACACACATGCCTAATCCTCCTTGTGGGCTTCTTTCACCTCCTCACCACCACCACCACCACTTCTACTCAAGCTCTCAAGGAGGTCAATAAATACAGCTCGTGAAATTGATGGAACCCCAAATCTCTTTGGCTCTTTTCAATCAGACTTGCGAGACCACGCGATACACATTGATTAGTAAATAGCAACGGTCACCCACCCTTCTCGTTGTTCCTTTAGGCCAGCTGTCACCTTTTCTGACATAAGTGGGTCACCAATTGATGGTCTATTTTGTCGCATCTCAATTGATTAGTACCGGCCAAAAGTTGGTTGGTTAAGGCTAAACTTATGTTTGGAATGTAAGAAAAATGAAATTGAAATGACAAGAAAAACGATGCAAAAGCGAGTCCGATGGAAAATCAATTACCATAGGGGATTAAGATGTCACAATCAGCATATCCCCTCCTATGGAAACTTGAAGCATCAATAGGAAAAGTCCATGCTTCCTTTTCCAATTAATGTAATATATACACAGATTCTTACGTGACTTCCTATTTTCTCACCTTTTTTTCTTTGTGGAAAATAATGTACAGCGTAAACAATGGGAAGAAGACTTTATTTGTACAGCAAGAAATCACATACGATGTAAGCAAGAATCTCAAGGAAATGGTAAAGCTTAATATTGCGAAATAGAGGAGTCGGATCCTCAATCATGCCCATGGTATTTTTATATGGGTTTTCTAAGTGATAGAATGAATTATTTCTCGTGGATTAGGGTAAAGCAAGTTATATTTTCTTTTATTTTTTTTATTATCAATTTCATCTTTACTATAATTCTACGGGTTTTTTCAAATGCTAGATAATATTTGGATTAAAGAAAGAAAAAATTATGCCCATAGTTTTAAAAATCAGATCGCATTAGTCAAGTTCAAGGTTCTAAAACTTGGGTTTGGTCAAGGCTAATACTATTCTAATGCTGATTTTAATTGATCTGAATCAGATAATATTGGATAGATTCATCCTTATTTTTAATAAAATCAATTTTTGTTATAGTTTTACCATAGTCTAATGTTTGTCCAAATTGGTTTGGATCATATTATATTGGACAGATTTATCCATACTTTTACTAAAAAAAAAAAATTTAATTTGTATTACGTTCTTACCCTTAAACCGTACTAGTGTATTGAAATTTGAAAGATCAAGAATGAAATTTGGTCCAATTTTTAGAACCATGGTCAGGAACGCTAAATCTATATGCCCTTTCCTAATCCGGATGTATCGATAGAGATCAATCAAGAGTTTTAAAACCTTGGTCGTTGCCAATGATCGATGACAATGCAGATATCGTGAAGTAAATGTTTTCACTCTGACATTAATTAGGCCACTTTCCTTCTCTTTCCTATCTGATGTAGGATTAAAGTTTCCATCATTTTGTGTTTGTTAAAGGCAAATGTTTGGAGGCTTTCTTGGTATACAATTAAAATCAAATCAAAATCAATGAAGAACAAAAACAGAGCTATTCTAATTTTATTTATTTTTTTTAAATTCTTTTAAGACTAACACTTCTTCATCATCGTCCCATTGTCTCATCCTCACTTTTTGTGCTGATTAGGAGCAGGTTCGGTTATACTACTATGTTTGTTTGACAATGTTTCTGTTTCAAAATTTGTTTTTAATCAGATTATTGTTATTTTGTATTTCTATTTTTACATATTGATTTTTTTTTCCCTAGTGATGGATTGAGTCACACACTTCTTAAGGCAAAGGTCCCTTGCCAACTCAGCTATAGCATCTTAGAAAACTGATAAAAAGAAAAAAAAAATATTATTTACCCCAACATGACAATGCTTTCATTTTTTTAGAGGAACAGAAGAAAGGACTGTTGAATGTCAAGGCTTAAGCACGACTTGTGAGCCTACACTTCTGTTTTCAAAAAGAAAAAAAGAAAAAAAAAAGATTACTCTTTTTATTTGTATTTTTATCGGCAATATAAGTGTTTATTCTGTACGATTCATTTTAAAAGAACACAAAACCGAAAGAATTTACCAAACATAAATATATTTTTCATTAATTTTAGGGAAACAATAAATAAAAGCACCAAAAACACTTATGGCAAACATTTCCAAACAGACCCTTAGCTTTCACTAATCCATCATTGCACCCTTAACCCTTTTTTGGGTAAGGAATTCCACCCTTAACCCGCATCTTATAAAAGAGCCCATATAGTCACCAACCTAAACTCTCGATCTAGGGCTGGATTCGGATTCTGCAAACCTCCTTGGCTAACAGATCGGATCGAGGTTGGATGCTCCCTTCCTAATAACCTTTTCCATGTGCGGATTTGACTCCTCTATTGTGCAATAGAGTTGGCGACTCAGATCCGACACTTTCTTCCCACCCAAAAATAAATAAAAAATCACATGAAACAAGAAACGTTTGTATGTTTGGTTCTTTAATAAGCTTATCTGGTTTTGAGTATTGATGCGGCAGAGTCAAATGCCATGACGAATCAAAGCAATTTGAGGTACGTGTTCATCGCGTGGTTGTGGAATATTATGATACCACCCACTACCATATTATAGTTTATAGGGATATGCTCTAGCTTCAACGTTCTTTACAAAATAAGCACAAACTTTTTCCCCAGAAATTATTGTATTCAAGAAAGTTGGCGTTACGGTCTCAAGAATATATACTGTTAATTTGAAGAATCAGTATCAGATTAGGTTTGTAGGTTGATTTGTATTGCAATTGGTTGATTCCAATAGATAATCCTAAATGATGCGGAAGTGATGGAGCCATGGTTCTAAAACTCGGATTGGATCCGTCATTATCGATTTTGATCAATCTTATCCTGATACATGCATAAGGCCTATGTGTAAAATCATAATAAAAAATTAATTTGATTAAAAAATAAAAATGAATATATTTGATAGGATTGATTTCGACTAATCCGAGTTAATTTTAGAATCTTGCCCATTATATATTCGATTTACCCTTTTGTATTTGAGAGCTTAATTACTCTAAAAAAACTAATTTTCTATCAAATTTGAGGCATTAGTGATACATCATATGGTCAAAAGCCTGAATAATTGCACCAAAATTTAGCATGAGTACAAGGTGAACAAGGCAACCTAACCACCATCATCGTAATGTTAGTGCTGGCAATGGTGGAGGTAGTAGTAGCAGTTTCCTGAGTGAGAGAGAGAGATTTATTTTATATGGTGTCATGATTCTTTTTTAGTGGTAAATCACCTATGTTAGATTCCCCCCCCC
>NW_024869260.1:0-5563 GCF_013358625.1 Macadamia integrifolia | reverse complement strand
CCCCCCCCTATTATAAAAATTATAAAGGCAGCACTTGTAACATTTTGATGGAGTGTTTTTGGCGATTCTTTTTTACTTTGTGAGAACAAATAAAAGCATGAAAAACATGCCTTAGCAGTCTCATGAAATGAAACTAACCTTTCAAAATAGAAATAGAGAGCTTGGAAGAAACTTCAAAGTAGAAATTGAGAGTTTGGAGAAAATCTACATCCCGTGGTTCTCGCCCTTGCTCCACTTTAAGTGATGAAACCCAAGTACATCACGCCATGGCTCCCGGCCCCTCTCTCTCTCTCTCTCTCTCTCTTCCTTCCTTCTTCCATTCATTGAATGTGCTCATTTCTCGTAAAAGTGAAACTTGCGAAAGTGCCCTAAGCACAGAAACACCCTTGGCAAAAGTGTTCCCAAACGCAACCTAAGTAACACATTCATGTTCATCCTTTTTCGTTTCACAATCACAAGTAACAAAATAAGAATGAATCCGCTCGTCGTATAATCACCTGATTTTACAGGTGAGTATGCAACACTTGTCTCACTTCTTGCCATTACATGGATAAAAAGAGGTATATTTAAAAACAAAAGGGGCAAATATTGAATAGCGTGTCTAAGTACTTCTCTGTTTTTTACTTTCCCTTTTTCTTTATTCTCTAAAGGTATATCTTACAACCTTGATTAGTTGCTTCACCACGAAGAGTTAATGAAATAGTTAGAAGGGATACCATGGCTATCGCACATAAATATGTTTCTTTGGTCAGTAGGTCATTCCCTTGTTCCATGTTGCCACGACCTTTATACCAAAAAGTCCCAACCAACTTATTTTATATTATGACTTCCAACTCATTACAAACCAAACTTGTTCATTACATTTAACACCCCACCTGTTTTTAGAATACTAAGTGCCTAACCCCCCGCTTTCAAAGGAAAAGGCCATTGATTTCTTTTTTGTTTGTGGTCCTCTCTATATTCATAAATTGAAACACAAAAACAAAAACAAAAAAAAAAAAAAAAAAACAGAAATATATATACACAAAAGGTACTGATATGATGATCGATCAAGCCATCATTTGGTTGAATTCATCGAAATCAAGCACACCATTACCGTCCAAATCGAATTTCTGAATCATAGCCTCACACTCTTGGAAAGATCTTTCATCTCCAAGGCGACTAAACATCCTCTGCAACCCTTTAGGTGTAATGCACCCGCACCCCTTCTCCACTTCAAACATCTCAAATGCACTTCTAAGATCTTCATCAACCCCACCTTGATCATGATCACGTTCCATCAACTTTACAAAATCATCAAAGTCCATTAAATTATCACCATCCGTGTCAAGATCATTGATCACACCTTGGGCTTGTTCTTGTGACATGTACTCTCCAATGGATGCAAAGTAGGATCTGAGTTCGTAACCGGAGATTTTCCCATCACCATCACTATCGAAGTAACGAAACACTTCTTGGAGTTGATCCTTTCTTGATGGACAACCTTTGGGTGTAACTGGAACCTTAGTAAGCTCATGGGTCTGAGACGATGGCGACGATGGCGACGATGCACGAGGGCTTGAGACGTTGGATTTGGAAAGACGAAGACGAGGGAGGCTTAGCTTGAAACTCTTGTTGGAGAACCATTTAGATGGTGATGATGGTTTGGAAACAATAGCAGTGGACATGAGAGCAGGAAAAGGTTTAAGGACTGTGCTATGTGATCACTCTTTTGGTTTTTTGCTCTTAAGAAAATGAAACAGAAGTAAATATTTATATGGAGTGAAAAAGAAAGGATGGAGAGACCGAGACACTGATGATGCATTTCTAAAAGTTGATGAGACAATTCCAGGTTTTGTGAAAGAAAAGTATAGTAGACCTGCAAAGAAGTTGCGTGTTAGAAGGGGAGAGTTTGCGTGAGAATTCCGGGTTGGAAGGAAAGTTCATGGCAGCTTCGTTTGGGACCCAATCCAGAATTGGATGAAGACTCTCTCTCTCTCTCTGCGTCACACCGGACACTTGACATGGTTGCATCCCTGGAAAAAAGGGATGAGAATTCGACTTTTCTCGCCTACCAAACAGTCAAGGACCAGGGATACATAGGTTCTAGTGCCCTGGACCTAAGAGATGCTCTATTTATCTAAACCCATGTGATTCGTTTAAATATATGGGGGCAGGGGATTCGATCTCAACCGTGAATAGCCAAATAATATATTCTTTTGTAATGTCAAAAGAATTCGCAGATGAGGGGTTGGAGTTGTGGAGAGGAACCGGAATCTATATCTATCTCCTCTAGAGATGAGAGGAAACAAATCAGAATCCTGATTTGCACGTAAAGGCAATGGTCGACATTTGGCATAAAAATTTTCTGTGATGAGATGGTGAGGTTCTAACAACTGGGGTGCATGAGGGTGAGGAGTTTTCAATAGATCTAGACCCTTGTCCAACCGGTTGGGTCCTAACAAGGCAGTTGGAAGGATCTGAATATGCATCCCAACACATAGGTGCTCATCCTAGGTCCTCCCAACTGTCAGATGCCTCACTAAGCCTCCTAATAATTTGAGATGATCTTTTTCCATCTTTTAAGTGGGTGAAGTCTTTAAGGAAGTGGCAGGAGTAATACAGTCTTCAAGAAAGTGGAGATAATATTGTCAAACCCACAAATTAAATCTCTTATCTTTGTGTATGTTTGTTTTACTTTCTTTGACTAAGTTGATTTTGCATATGCTATTGTTTTGTGACAAACACAATTCTATGGGTATATATAGTTTTGTATGTTATACACAATTACATAAGGTGCTAACATTCGAAACATCATTGTTTTCTTCCCAGCAAGATACAATTTGACTATTGAACACAATTTTGTAAGGTGCTCACATAAAAAATAGAGATTTTATCCTTTTGTTTCTAGAAATATCTCTCTCTCTCTCTCTCTCTCTCTCTCTCTCTCTCTCTCTCTCTCAAACACTGTCCATATGAATTCGATTTCTCTTCATAGAACCTAGGACCAGAGAGTGATTCTAGGATTAGAAGGACCTAGGCAGATTGGTCGTTGGGCTCTATGGAGAGGAATTGCATTCATCCTTATCCATACATGGAGTAGAGCAGATCTCAACAATTACAGGGGTATGTAACTCCCACTTGCAAGGTCATTACATCAATTACATTTGGGTGTTGTACCCCGCACCTCGAATTGAATCCATTAACCAAGTTTGTTAGAAAAAAATTATCAGATTATAATAAATGACAGTGATATTATTAGGGGAAAGTGACATCTAGTTCACCCCTTAATATACCAAGATGCTACTTTTCGGATTAAAAATTTATCAGATTATCAAAAATAGGTTTTGATTTATTAAATTATCAGTCTAATTTTTATTTAACCAAATCATCTAAAATAAATATATGTATTACTGAAAATGATGTATACAACCACTGGGTACCTTCTACAAGTGGCGTGTTACATATATAAACAGGGTAAAAAAATGTTAGCTGAATAGCCGATAGTGTTCTCTATGCTCACACAAATGGGGAAGTGGAGTCGGGGTGAGTATCTTTTGACAACTTGATTTCACTTCCCATGTATGTGAGCCTGTGAAACCCTATCCGGTAGTATTCTATTTACCTATTTAAATATAAGGAAAATATATTTGGATATCTCATGTACTATGACTAAATTGCTTGAGATATCAAAAATTTGAAAACAGTACTTGAGAAACCCTGTGAAATCTATCCTTATTAGTCTAATGTTAGTAGTTGAATGAAAAGACCATTTTACATTAAACTTTGTCCCTTCTGAATCATTACAGCAGGTCCGCAACCACACGATCATGTTTAGAAGGCTGCGACACCTGTTGTATTGGCGAAGGTGGTGCCATCAGCCCACCTTGCAAACTTCTGTTGAAGAACTCCTCACCAAAGCCAGACCCAATAATCTCGCCCGTGTATTCTAAAATCATACCAAACACCTCTACAAATAGGAATAGAAAAACAGACAAAAGGAAAGACACCCTAAGCTCAGATGATCTATGTTTATTCAACATTCCCCACCCCCACCAAAATAAGAGTTCGAGTTCAAAGGAAGGGAAGGATGGGTCAACAGGTGAAGCCGGAAAGGTTGCATTAGAACCAGAAGGGAAGAAAAGCCTTGTTCTGTAAAGGCTTTGCATTGCGAAAAATAATGAGATGGATGTTGGTGACAGGGTAGAAAGAGAAAAAATTAGAGTTGATTCACTTCCAGATTATACAAGTCAGAGAGTAAAACAGATAGTTGAAAATCCAAATTTGATCGGCATCCGTACTCGTTTTGAGGTATCCAAATCCGATTAGGAAATATCTGGATCCGAACACATTAGATTCGAATTTGATGCGTATTCGATCTGTTTACGTCCCTAGGACTTAGTTGTAATAAATCTTAAATACAATGGTGTTCAAGGAAAAATTTTGAACTTTTAAGAAATCAAACAACCTGACCATAGTACAATGGGGTGTCCAAGTAATTTTTCCAAAATAAAAACATCATGTAACCATATAGAAAACTTCATTTGGAGAATCGAGTCCAACTAGATCGTGGAATGCACTATAGGGGTTAGAATATTTGAAACTTAGAAAAGAAATATGGAATTAAAAAATACTTGAAGCTAGGAAAACTAATGCAGCAGCATATCTCCCAAAAACCAAGCAAAACAAATCAATTGATAACTAGGTACTTTTAGTATACAGAGAAGACAATAATAGAAAAGGCCTTTTTTTTTCGGGGTGTGGTCATCCCTTACAAGGGCATACTTTTCCCTTTTTTAATCATTTATTTTGATTAGCATAATTATCTCAAAAAAAAATGTTTTCTTTTCTTTTTCTTGACCTCCAAACATAATTAGAAGAACTTAAGATTTCAAATATTATCCATTAAAGTAAAGTACCACATGGTCAATATGGTTGGGCATCAATAAGAAAATTGTTTGCATACATAAAACTAAAGTGTGGCCTGAGGAGACTTCAAAGAAACTAAAGAAGTAGAAGGTTTGGCTATCTTCTCAGATATGATGAAACCTTAAGAAGTTAGATTGAATGATATGATTATCTTGTTGGATTAGAGGTGATGGATGCATGTCCTTAGGATATTTTCCCTTGAGAATTTTAATTGGAGGATCATGGAACTGATCAACGTGCGGACAGCCTGCCACCAAAAAAGAAATTAAAACTTTTAGGTCCGGAGGAATTTTTTCAAATGGGCTTATGAATTGTCTAAGCTCGGGCCCAAATAAGCATTCGAATGTCTCAGGTTTGGGTTAGGCCCATTTACAAAAATTCCTCCAGACCTAAAAGTTTTCAAATTTTTGGATGAAAGTTGTCCACCACATCTTTAAAATAATTCCATAACACTATAAAGAGTATATACAAAATTGTGCTGATCATTTATGTGCAAATGCAAATATGTGTTAATTTTTCTTTTTTTTAATTGACTATTCTATTGAGCGCCACTGGCCAAGCCGAGGCTACCACCATAAGGTTAAGCTAGTGTTTATATGCACTAAAAATTAAGTTTTTAACCAACATGATGGTTTGTATGTTTTTTTTTTTTTTT
>NW_024869259.1:14605-28405 GCF_013358625.1 Macadamia integrifolia | reverse complement strand
GCATGATGCATTGATAGAATAGATGCCGTAGTCGGCTTGGAAACGAGTGCATTGGTGGCCCGTGGAATGGGACGCGGTGGCACTATACAATCGTACTATTGTCATATAGGAGCATGCGGTATTAGGATTTTCACCATCCCGTGCTATGACCCTTCCCAACAAGGGTTAAGGTGTTGGGTTATCATTTGGGGAGAAGCAGTGGTCGCGGTTGTCGGGTCACTGTGGCGGTTAGACATAACGCCCGACGGATCAATAGGACAGTCGGCAACCCCGGTGGTACATTCAAGAGGGCCAATCGTACTGTTTTTAAATTGCTGGAGTCAGCACCTTTATTTTCAGTCATTTACATTTTTGTTGAGAGCCGGTGGACGGCATTGTCTTTACTTTTCCGAGTACTCACGGTGGGCCTTCTCCGACAGCCCTATGGGCGTATCGTGGGAGGGAGTTCACGGCTCGTACCTGGAGTATACGCACATTGTGGCTGTAATAGCACTAAAACCAAGGACTTAGTAATGTTGCTTAGGTGGATGTGATTTAAAATGTATAGCATGGCATGTAGTGCATATGATGGTGTTTTGATGTGTGGACTACTGTGTGGTCCATCTTACCACTTACTGAGCTAGTGAGCTCATCCCACGGGTACCCCCTTTTTAGATGATTTTGTAGGTCATACATCTGAGGAGCACGGGGTGGGTCCCACAGTTGAGTTTCTTGAAGAGGACTGGTGGACCCCTGAGGAGTTAGAGCACGACGTTAATTGCTCGTGTGAGAGCTGTGCTACGGGATCGCAATTCTGAGGCCGTGCTGAGCTCCACTTCGGAGGTCGAGCTGAGCTCTACTATGTGATGCCGAGCTGGGCTCAACCCTTGATGCCGAGCTGAGCTCTAACCTTTGTTGCCGAGCCGAGCTGTGTACTTTGATTATTTTGATGATTTCTTTTACATACTTGATATATGAATTGTACTTTTATTGTGAAATTATCATGCATTCGGCCCCACATGTATATAATTATTATATCACAATTCGGGTATCAAGTATTATGGGATTATTCACAGGTAAAACTTAGTCTTCCGCTGATCTGATGAGCTTATATTAGTTGTGTGTATGCTGTGGTGGAATACAGTATCTGATGATCCTGGCAGGTTTGGGTTAACAGGTGTTAACCCGGTCACTGGCCCGGTTCTGTGAGAACGGGGTGTGACATTAAACCCCCTGGAAGTTTTTTTGGTGCAAACCGCTTACAGGGTGGGTTAAGCTAAACTTTGATGGAAGCTCTCTTGGGGACCCTGGTAATGCAGATGCAGGTGCAATCATTAGAGATCATAATGGTAGGTGTCTCTGGTCTTGCAGTGTATATCAGGGGATCAAAGAAAATTGTGAAGCGAAATTTGAAGGTCTAATGCATGGTCTCATGAAAGCAAAAGAGCTAGCTATTCCATTCCTCTAGATAGAATCAGACTCGGCTGCTCTGGTTATGGTCGTTCATCAGGAAAAAATTCCAAGGATGGCTATGCAGAGATGGAACCATCTAAAGTCATAGCTAGAAAATATTACATGGAAAATCACACACAATTATAGAGAAGGAAACTCGGTGGCAGACTTCCTGGCCAAGAAAGCTGCAAAATCAAGATGTTCGACAGTCAATGATGTATTCCCGCCCCATGTCTCTGATATGATAGCGAGAGATGAATTTACTAGACCCTCATATAGATTTATGCAGTGAGAGGCCCTTGGACCTGCTGATGGCTATGCCGAAGGTGGGGCCTCGTGGCATGCTCTGTGTTTTGTATTTTGTTTTTCCGGTTTCTTTTTTCTAATAAAATTATCCTTTTAGCAAAAAAAAAAAAGGACAATTTAACCATTAATTTTCACAAAAGATCGAATAACTAGATAAACTTATTTAGAAAATTAAATGATTACATAGTGAAGGAGGGATGATTCCTAGGGAATGTTGAAGTTTCTACATTTGATTCTTGCATGCACAAAATTCCATGATCCTTTTGTATATCTTACGGGACCCCTTTGCCATGTCTATGGGCTTTTTATTTATACTCTGTTCTTTCCTAAAGGCCCTATTTGTTTTACCAAGGACAGTGAAAAAGGTGGATGGAAAACTTGTATTTATTTCCCATAAACTACTATAAATGAGTATTTGGATAAGTGGGATAAAAAATTTATCCAATAAAGTCATTTAATGAAATAATTTTTGTCTAGATCTACTGATGTGGCAGTTTACTTATCCACCAAATTCACTTCCAAAGTCCTACCAAAATTGGAAGGATTTCATGAAAATTTTGTTTTGTGTGTATCTCTATCTTCTTATTTCCTCTTTTCTCATAGAATTCCACCTCATTTCCATTTCCTTTCTTTCCTATAGAGGTGAATATCACAAAAAATTACATATTCCATTATTTCATTTCCTTCACTTTTATTATTAGCCCAACCCACAACATATGGGATATACCCTTACAAGTTATCATCCATTTTTATCCGTCAAACAAATAGAGCTTTAATTAATTTTCTATTTATTCCAATTAAAAAAAATATCTACTAAACAACCCCATTGTATGATTTCTCTCTCTCTCTCTCTCTCTCTCTCTCTCTGGAGGAGATTAGATATGCCACCAACTCTCTTAGAACTAATAGTTCAACCAATGGCAAGACTTGAATAGGAGGGGGCATAGAGGACTTTTCTAAGACGATGAGGAGAGAGAAAGACAAATCTAGGTACACCTGCAACAAACCTAACCTTTTATAAAAACCAAGTATAAACTCCACACCTAGCATCAAACCGAGCCTTACCCAACACCACATGTTGAGTAGCCTTGTGGCACACCCCTTTTCACACCCCTTTGGGCCCTTCTGATGGCCATTCCCTCCTAGAGCAAATGGTGCTAGTGTATCCTGACCCTACTGGTTCTTGAGAACTTTTTCCCATATTTTATTTTTGAGATCAAATTTATATTTACCTTACCGCATCATTAATTTCAAAAAAAAAAAGGTAAGCAAAAGATAGTATGAAGTCCATAGATGAACCATGTGGGCACACATGAATTCAATGAAAGTATAATTTCAAACATAGTGATGATAAAAGATGATAGTCATAAGCATAATATCCAAGATAAATAACACACGAGATCAGAGTAGCTTAATCAAAATACCATAAGGTTCTTAATACAAACCACCATAGATAGTAATAGTATTATTATAAATAGATAGAGTAGAAACTAAGGATCCTCCATTTTTCAATTCAGCCTGACTTGAGGAAGTTCTTAAACCAATGTGCTGATTCCTTTGGGTATCTCTTCAGTCCGTTTTCATAGTCCACATAGTTGAGACCAAAACGAACCGTGTAACCAGCATCCCACTCGAAGTTATCCAGAAAAGACCACATGAAGAAACCCTTCACATCCACCCCATTCCTACAAAATTAAAATTATTAGTAAATTTCTACAATAAAGTGAGTTTTCAGGGGAAAGGACCTTATAACGACAGGGTAGGCCCCACCAAACAAGAAATAAGAAAACCCGAGTACATGTGAACAGATGGAGAAGTATATAAACTCACTCCATGGCATTAAGAAGGAACTTGAGATGGTCACGCAAGGCAACTTTTCTCAATTCATCTTTGAGAGATTGGTCCATTGGTAACTTGGTATCATCAGAAACTCCTGAGAAAATATATACAATTTTTAAATCAATAAATTACTTTATATATATAATTGGACACTCACCATATAATGTAATGAAATAAGGAAAGAAATACTTTGGGCTTCTTACCATTCTCGGCAACATAGATAATAGGATTGTTGTATTTTTCCTTTATGTAAATTAGAATGTCTCGCATTCCCTTTGGATACACATAAAGCCACTCTGAAGCAGTCTGCAAGTGCACATCCCAATATCAATTACTTCATAATTAATTTATTCATAGATCCTAAAACTTTTAAAATGAGATAGCTCAAGTCACGGTTTCCTTAAATCCAAACGCACATTTTTGGTTTACAGCCAAATATTATTACAGAATTTTTTTTTTTCGTAGAAAAATATTTTTACAGAATTCAGATCAGCAAAAGGTGATAGAATTGCAAATTTAATTTGGGTCAGGTTCGGTATGATTTTATTTTAATTTTTAATTGATTTCATGAAATAGATTTTTAGTCAAGATATTGAAATTTTTTGGATGCATCAATCTGAAATATTTCAAGAATATGAAATTCATTTGGATGGGTTGTGGCAAAGGCAGAGGTGGGGGTAGGGCTGGGGAGGAGGTGGTCATGGCGAGGAGGTTGTGAAGGTAGTGGTGGTATGGTGGGGAGTGGCAAGAAGGTTGTGAATGTGGTGGTGGTAAGGTGGAAGTGGTGGTGAGACCATCCAAGGATGAAGAGCCGTGGTGTTTTATTTTAAAAATAAAATTACTATTTTATCCATTAAATCAACCATATTCATTAAAGAACAAGAGTGAAATCAAATTTAATTTTAAAACTAAAACAATTGCTACTCTATTTCAAAATTTATATTCCATGATTCTATTTTATTGAATTAAAACAAAAAAAAAAAATAAAATACACAACACAGTTTCCAAAGCAAAAAATCAACCCACGAAATTTATATAAAAATCATACCAAATGAGAAAACAGTGTGGCTACTAATATTTTCATCCAGACTCAAAATTCTTAAAATCATGCAAGATAGATTGATAGATGTGTAGAGACGTTGTATAATCTTACCGGTATACCAATAGGTACATCATCCCTTAAACCTGTCGCAATGGATGATTCCAAAAAATTAAAAATTAAATCAATTTAACAAAAATTTCCGGTCCAAACTCTAATCATTAAAAATAAATCAAGAGCTTGGCCAAAACCCTAATAGTTACAACTTACCTGTTTGATTAACACATGAATCAGTCTTATAGCATGGGGTGGGATCTGGAACTTTATCCTGAGCATAGGTTGCAGTATAGTAGTTTAACCCAAGAAAATCATATGATCCTCTCAACAAATCAGATTGCTCTTTATAGAATCTTGGCAACCTTGGCCCAACAAGATCAATCATCCATTTTGGATATTCACCTTTGGTAACTGGCTCCATAAACCTAAGACATACAAACAACTAGCATCAAAATATGTGGGATTTAATTTCTCACCATCCAAACATGATATCGGAATTCAGAAGCTCACCATCCAAACATGAAATCAGAAGCTCGTGCAGCGGCGTCCCGATCAGCGGGGCTATCGGAGTAGGGAACCATCCAAAAGTAATTCAGTGTAATCCCAATCTGGCCATTTTGAGTTGCCTTATACTTCTTCCTGTATACGTCTACTGCAGCTGCATGAGCTAGGAGCAAGTTATGGGCTACTGTATATGGATCCGTCCCAGTATTATCAGTCTTTGCTGGTGGGAAGGCTCCATACGCGTACCCATTTGCAGTGAAGGTCCATGGCTCATTCAAGGTCATCCAGTACTTCACACGATCGCCAAATTCTCTATAGCAAACTTCCGCAAAGTCTCGAAAATCATCTCTGTATTGTATTCATATATTATATTCATTGTGTTTAGAAGGCTTAAAATAAGCAAGATAGACAAGTTTCAAAAGTTAACCTGACCCTATGACCATCGAAACTAAATTGGTTCGGTTCCAACTATTTAGTTTCATTTCAATTCGATTCGAAATGATAGTAAGGTGGACCATAATCGAACCAAGAACCAAGTCGGTTCAATAATTAGATACTCAAATCGATTCAATTCGATTTCGGTTCTGATACGCAATTTTAATTCGATTTTGTACTTTGATTTTAATTTGGTTATGAAAATGGTTCAACTTTTGAACCATGATTATGATCAATCAAAGACCATAATAGGCTCAAATTATGGGCCTTATGACCATTATCAAATCCAAAATTATCTTAACATGTAAAATATGTGATGATAAATTATTAAAAAACTCTTACCACCTAAAAAAAAGCTTGTAAAAAACACTTTCGAATTTTCAAAATTGAATATTGAAAAAATCCCACTTGAGTCTTGACGATATTACTATACTAGGGCTTTTTTTTTCTTTTTTCTTAATGATAATTCAATTTGGTGGTTTCGGTCGCATCAATGGTTTTTACACTTGAAGAGCATACTCACATACTCACATACTCAAATTAATTCGATTTGATTTGGCTCGGTTAATTGGGCTCAATATCGGTTTTGGTTCCAATTGACACCCTTAAAAGAAACCCGTCCCGAATTATCATAAAAAAAATAAAATTCTAGATCTCACCGTTTGTTGTGCCCTTCCCCGATTTTTGGATGTATTTTTTTAATATTTTTTAGTTTTTAATGGCTTATGTCAGTGTTCTTACCCTCAGATTGTCGGTATTAATACTCACATTATTTTAGTACTCAAGAAACCACCGTACTCTTCTTCCAAAGCTTGAGGAACATCCCAGTGAAATATAGTCACAAAAGGCTCGATACCTACAAATCAATTATAATAAACATCAAGACGATCACAGCATAGAAAGACAAACAAGGAGATAAGATATTATAAATGGCAAGAGAGAGAGAGAGAGTGCACCATTGGCTAGAAGCTCGTTGATGACGTCATTGTAAAACTGAACCCCTTCTTTGTTCACTCCTCCACTTTTCTTTCCAGCTACGAGCACCAGATATTTTCAACAAAGTAGACATAAAGAAATAATAAGATAGTATTCAGAAAGAGAAAAGCCCAAAGATAGTCCTTGGGCTGCGACAAGTAGAAAACGAGTTTTAACTGACAATTAACTGAAAAAACTACAAATAAAGGAAAGAAGCAATTTAATCAAGTCAAAGATGTCGTTAAGAGATATTAGAAAATTAGAGACAGAATCTTCTCCTAGACGATGACCTTTCATAATTATCTCACATTATTCATTGGGTGTAGGATCCACACCCTTATCCATTGGGTGTAAGACGCCACACCTTTTGAATGGTGTGAAATTATTGCAGGAGGTCATGGTGAAGAAGATCTCACCACTTAAAATCCAAACAAATAAAGAGTAAAACAATGGGTACTAAAAGATCAACAAGGGGAAAAATTAAATCTAGATTGTCCAGAAGGAGCAAATTCATTCTGCAATCATCCAAAAGACATTAGATTTTTCAATCGATCAAACAAAAACATTTAAGGGCAAATCTAATAATAGAGACTTGGTTCAAACACATTAGATTTTCCAATGGAGTGTAAATAATTTGAATTCTTATAAAATTTTTAAGCTTAAAAAATATTTTTTTGAAAATTTATGTTGCCTTCAAAACTAAATTTAACGTAAATGGGCTATGGATCCACTAATACCCATTCAAAATTTTCGAATCCTTGTGGACATTGAATTATCAATTAATGCACATTGATATCAGATCGGTCTTACTTGGATATATTCTGGTCCATGCGATTGAGAATCTGAAGGAATTCATCCCCATATCCTTCATTGCAGCTATATCCTCCTATGGAACAAAAATAAGGATACCACCTCGAACAAGTGTAAGAGTAAGAATGCATAAAAAATGACGTACGTACTAAGAATAGCGTTTCTAATTACATAGACAAGGCGGTATAGTTTTTACCTTATACCGGTGGTAAAAATCCACAGCCACGTCTCCATTGCTTTTATCCTTTATTTGATCTGTTGAGAGAGAGAGAGAGAGAGAAAGAGAGTAAAATATTACAAAAAGCAAAGACGGGTCAAATAAAGAATATTCTATGTGCCAAAATCCCAATTCGACTTTCTAGGTTTATAACCTGCATGTATAGGAGAGTGGATCAGGTTCTCGAGAACTATTCTCATAGGATCTTGATTCATGCATATGTAATCCACGTAAGGAATAAGTCCTGTGATGAATATTATATGTGGGACAAGAATCATATAAAAATTATCCTCGTACGAAAATCTGATCCACACTCCATGTTTAGTTAGAGAGACTCCAATATGAGCGTGGTTTCAAATATGGGTATTGTATTGGTCATATCATATTAATATGAGTTGAGACCAATCCCTAATCTTTGATCGATCTGGATCAATTACTCATATAATTTCAATTACCCGTATCATTTTAGGATTTTTTTCTGAAAAGAAAGGGGTAAAAATGACCAATTCACACCAATCCTCTGATCCTCTCTGATACTGTTTCGGATTGAGACCGATACCATTACCAATATCAAGAACTAAATCCATAAGCATGGGGTGGATCACCCATGGACACTCATACCAGCATGGTTATAAGCATTGATATCAAATCAATTGTGGTTTGGCATGTCTCTAATCTGAATATCTAGCTAATATTGTATTAGTTAAAGGGTAGAATGAGGGGTAAAACGGTCAAAAAATCTTTTTTTCATAAGAAAATCAAGGTTATTTCTATCCAGTACAAGGGATTCAATATTGATCCATTTTGATACTGTATCAGTTTTGAGATAGCCGATACCCATTCCGATACAGTGCACTAAAACCATGCATTGGAAAATAAAGTACAAATAGTAAAATGTAGAGAGAGAGAGAGAGAGAGAGACCAGGATGTGTGTGACAGTAATGATCCCAGTTACTTAAGCCTTTGCCACCCTCCAAAGGTGCACCTTCATACTGAGAAAACAAAGTATAAACAGCCTTGGTGAGACGCATGTAGGCTATACATAATTCTAAAACCAGTAGTAATTAAGGGTGATTGGATTATAATATTACTTGATATGCCGATGATGCTGTACCGAAATAGAATCCTGGTGGAAAACTGTTTCGGCTGATAGAAAGCTCGGTTGGCAGAGTCCTAGGAGCTGGTTTAGTATCAACAGAAGGAAGACGGGCTCGAATAGAACAGCTCTTATGGTTTTGAAACAGAGAAGCTGGCCTCTGCCAAATTGCAAGCTTTGCACTCTCATGGCCTGAAAGGAATGGCTTAGGCAACAGAAGTTGGGATTGATGGGCAGCAAATTCAGACCTTGGCAACTGAAGCTTCAACATCTTTGATAGCAGGCTTAGAGAGAGAAAAAGATTGAAGGGTCCAAATGGGTCTGTGGCTCTAGTGTTGATTAGGTTTGTGCTCTCTTATATAGAAATAGAAGTGGGAATACATGAACTTTGGTCATACAAGAAATCATTGACTGGTCCAGTAAGTTTAGGATGTAAAAGTAACAGTGGAGGAGGGGAAAGAAAAAGCTCACATGTAACCCGTGAGCTTTTTCTTCGAGGAGGGTGGGGGGGTTTTTTTTTACCTTCCTCTCGTGTTTCACGTGGGAAGGAACTGTGGAGGTATAATTTGGATTAGGAGTTGAGACAGGTGTGTTTAACATATTGAATTTTTTTTTTTTTTTTTTTTTTTAAACATCCCATTGATAAAGGGGAGAAATGCATATGACATGAATTGATCCTTAAATCACAAACTTGATGTTTGCTTTATCAATAGAAGTTGCAACCAGTAAGCTATGCACTAGATGTTTAACATGGTGAATACAACTGAGCGGAATTAGTTCAAATTTAACAAATTACAATCGTTTTTTTATATTTTCTTTTATTTTTATTTTTATTTTTTTCTTTTAAACATATCCATTCTTAGTGCTACTCATAATGATGCGCATGCAATACCCACTTTATTTTCTTTCATTGTCCTTCTAGCATCTTTTGTTAGCAATACCTTTTTTAGAAATGCACTTTTTCAAAAGTATCTCCAACAATTAATGATCGTTAGATAATGTTTTAAGAAACGCGTTTCTGTGTCTAGAAACGACAGAAAAAGAACAAAAAACGTTTGATAAAATTACTTCGTTTCACTTGTTTTCACAAATAGAAGTAGAAATTTTTATCTATTTATGTTTCAAGAAACGACCCAGGCGAAACAAGTAGAACTTGTTTTGTCGTTTCTGGAAACGACTCATGACCATTCTTCCATTGGTTATAATCGACTTTCAGAAACATGACTTATCAAATATCTTCAATTTGATTTATGTTTTTAGAAACAAAAATTTATATTTCTTCTATTTTTTGAAATAGAAACGATACAAACGTTATCAAACGGACCCTACATTTTTCAACCATTATATATCAATGGTTTTTTCTCCCTTTTATACAAGTATATTTTGGTTGAAAAGATAAGGTCCGATCATTCGTAGTTTTAGAACTTTGGGGAGTATAATGGTGAACTCTCACTATGAATTTGATGTCTTTTAGTATGAGTGAGTCTATACATTCGAGTTGAGTAAGTGGATAGGAGATCAGAGTTAGGTGGTCCTTTGAATTAAGTGGACCTTTCTGACCTTGTTATCATATGATTCCACCTATTAATTTTTTTCATTTTGTTAGCAATTTTTATTCTTTTGAGTGGCGTCAGCTTGGTATCAAAGTAAGTTAACCTTGTGGCCTACAAGTCTAAATGGTCAATCCAAATTCAAAATGCACTCTTTCAAATCGTTATTTCATTCATCAAATTCAAGGATGATTATTTCAAAGATAGGAGAGAGAAAAAGATGTAGTCGTGATGATAATTTATGAAAAGAAATTTCTTTCATCGTACTAGAATGTTCCTCATCGGATCCTAGAATTTACAAATTCAATTAGGTATTAAAATATTTCCCAAAGAGCATCTTGATACCTCGTACGCACATTTGACCCCACATTTGAACCCAGTGCGGTGGATGGTTTTTCATTCACCATTCACCATTCATTCCATAATTTAATGTCAATTCTTTTTTCGCTCTCTTCTGACATCAGTCTCAATCAATATGTTGTCTTCTTCTTCAATTACTACTTTGTTGTCTGATATTGCACTTATTCCTAGGCATCTCCAAATTCTCTATTTCATCACCTAAATGTGAAAGAGACGGTTTTTTGGGTGAGAGCTGGGCACACTTAGCGTTGTGCTCAACACTTAGTCGGTATGTCTAATTTTCATCTTGTTCAGGTGAATAATCAAGTTATTCAATGGAACAAAGTTTTTTGGCGGAAAATGGCCCCCACCTCATAAATATTAAAAGCATGCAATGATCATTGTACCTCACCTATGAGCCCATACCTCTTTGTTCAGACATAGGTACTGTTTTCAAACAAAAAAACATGTGGTCCATACTCAATTAATGCAAGAAACAAAATGGACCCCTTCCAAGTGGGCAAGTAGAGGGTGTGGCGACATGACAATGCCACAAGGGGCTGCCGTTGGAGGAGGATGTGAGACGAGAAAGGTGGGTACCAAGGTAATTTGAGGTTTTCAGAATGTTACGGGAAAAGGAGACTTCAATTACTACTTTGTTGTCTTATATTACACTTATTCCTAGGCATCTCCAAATTCTCTATTTCATCACCTACATGTGAAGGGGACAATTACGTTTTTTGGGTGAGAGCTAGGAACACTTAGTGTAATACCCTACTTCTTAAGCTCGGTCTGATTTCATGATTGAACCGATTTAATTGTGTAGGAATCGAATCAGAGGGAGTTAGAGCGGGTTCCCTATGGGCTATGATGACAAGGGTGACCTTAAATACCGGCTGGCCCGATAAGTCCGAGCCAGTGCCAGAAGAGACGGGAGTGCCCAAGCCATGTACATGTACCAACCATAAGGCTATGTACGGATAAAGCAGGTATTGTAGTCATATATTAAGGTATATACGTATACTACATCGTATGCCAGGGGTGGGGTTCGCGCCAGGCCCGAACTCTGTCAAAATCCCAAGTTTTGACCCTCAGGTGGGCGGACAGGTGGGTGCACCCACCCACCTGAGTGACCCATCCATGTGCACTGTTCACTTATTTAGGAATTATATATATAGCTTTATGATTTTCTTTTCTTTCCATTTATGACACCGGTACGTTGGTGAGGATAGTAATGAGGAGAGAGAAAAGAAAGGGAAGAAGAAGGGAAGAGAAGGAAGAGGAAGAAGAGACGGATTTCAGCGGCACCAAAGCTTGATCTTCCCATTCCGGTGCCGGAAGAGTGATCTTCAACTCTGGATCTACATTTGGAGGTAAGCAAAGTCGAGTTCTTTGAACATTCACCATACCCAAGCTTAAACCCTTGATTCGAGTAGGGTTTCTTGAGATCTTATAAATCCCCTTTGAAATGATGAGTCTATGGTTTAATAGATGATTTATGTGTTGATCTTGAAGGATTTGAAGAGGTATTGACAAGGTGGAAGAAGCATTGTGGGTTTGAAGTCGTTCTTGAGCAAAGAAGGTAAGATGGTTTCTCATCACTTGAATCTAACCTAGATCTATGTTAGAACCATCCTATAGGACCTTGAAGGTGTGAAGAATGGGTTGGGAAAAGCCCAATTTGAATCCCCAAAGAATGGAGGAAGTTGGGAAGAAACAGGATTTTTCCCGCCAAGACCGGTGGATGCAACCGGTGGGCTTCTACCCGCCTGTGGGCACCCACCTGAGAGGGCAGGGGGGCCTTTGGGCACAACCGACGGGCCATCCTACCCGCCGGTCCTAGCAGGGGCCCTTGGCTCAACCGACGAGTGGAACCGGCAGGCCCTACCGGTGGGTAGGACCGGTGGGCCAGACTGCCCACCTGTCTGACCCCACCCGTGTGGCCCCGAAGGTGATTCTTACGTCCGATTGGACCCAAATCGGACGTGTGACCTTCTTTTAATGTTCTAAACATGATTTTTTCATCAGATCATGTTAATTTTGATTCTAAAATGGTGAAGTACTAACCCCGTTCAATTATGTTAGGTTCACCAAATCCTACCCGATTCGCACCGGATCTCACCCGTACCGAACGGGAATCCTTGTATACTACAGGTAAGTGAGGAGAGGACGTTTGGCCTTGTTTCAAGGCATTGTTTGGCATTCATTTAATTATATCTAGTCTAGTCATGCCATCATGAATATGCTATGTAGATTAGTCATTCCTCACATTGTTATGCATATGTGCTATGTTTATTTTCTAAATGCCAATTGAATGAGATGTTTATATGTTGAATGTGGACATCATGGTGCATGATGCATTGATAGACTAGATGCCGTAGTCGACTTGAAAACGAGTGCATTGGTTGCCCGTGGAATGGGACACGGAGGTACTATGCAATCGTGCTATTATCATATAGGAGCATGCGGTATTAGAATTTTCACCATCCCGTGCTACGACCCTTCCCAAGAGGGGTTAAGGTGTTGGGTTATCATTTGGGGGGAATCAGTGGTCGCGGGTGTCGGGTCACTGTGGCGGTTAGACATAACGCTCGACGGGTCATGTAGGACAGTCGGCAACCCCGGTGGTACATTCAAGAGGGCCAATCGTACTGCTTTTAAATTGCTGGAGTCAGCACCTTTATTTTCAGTCATTTACATTTCTGTTGAGAGCCGATGGACGACATTGTCTTTACTTTTCCGAATTCTCACGGTGGGCCTTCTCCGACAACCCTATGGGCGTATCGCGGGAGGGAGTTCACGGCTCGTACCCGGAGTATACGTGCATTATGGCAGTAGTAGCACTAAAACCAAGGACTTAGTAATGTTGCTTAGGTGGATGTGATTTAAAATGTATAGCATGGCATGTAGTGCATATGATTGTGGTTTGATGTGTGGACTGCTGTGTGGTCCATCTTTCTACTTACTGAGCTTGTGAGCTCATCCCACGTGTACACCCCTTTTTAGATGATTTTGCAGTTCATAAATCTGAGGAGAATGGGGTGGGTCCCACAGTCGAGTTTCCTGAAGAGGACTGGTGGACCCCTGAGGAGTTAGAACACGACACTGACTGCTCGTGCGAGAGCTGTGCTGCGGGACAGCACTTCTGAGGCCGAGCTGAGCTCTACTATGTGATGCCGAGCTGGGCTCAACCTTTGATGCC
>NW_024869259.1:0-12178 GCF_013358625.1 Macadamia integrifolia | reverse complement strand
AAAAAAAAAAAAAAGGGAAGCCCAAAACCCAAATTCTCGCAAAATGGAAAAGGCGACAAGCTAGAAATGATAGGGAACCTATGGACATGATGCGCGGTAAGCGACAAAGGGGAAACATGCTAAAACAGTAAAATGACAGCAAAGAGCATATTAACATGAGAGGATTCAATTGCAACACGCAAACTCATTCACAATGGAGTAAAAGCTTGAAACCCTAGATCTATAACAAAATGCCATGGTAGCGGGATCATGAGAGTACAAAAATATACCCAAATAGATTATGGAAGTCCATGAATACGAGTACGTGATGAAGGTCAAGGAAACCAATACAAAAGGAGGGGTTTTTCATGGAAATACATGGGGATTCCAAGTATAATGGACAATTCATGAAATCTATAGCATGCTAATCATAAAGCAAGTGTAGTGCATCACAAAGGAATCATCAATTGGAGAAAAGGATCGAAAATTTAGGAAATCCCCAAATTTGGAAACCTAGGGCACGATTTGGGGTTTTCTCCAAATGAAGGGATAAAATCCTAATAAACTATAAATGACCATAGTAGAAACATCACAATCACATGGCAATACTATTCTATGGAGAAAAATATGGAAAGGAAAGCCTAGATTAAAGCCTACACATGCATTTTACCCCAAAAAGGAAAATTCTGAGAAAAGAGAAGAAGAAACTTACTTGAAGGAGGGAGAGTTGAATCTTCTCAAAAGCGCCGAGTTGATGAGTAGACTCGCAAGTAGAAGCGCCGAGGAGACCTCCAAGATCGCCCAAGGAAGAGAGGAAGAAAGAGAAAAAGGTTGGGGAAAAAGACAAGACAGAACAGGGCCCTACAGGCCCTGTTCGTGTTTTTACTCGGGCAGGACCGGCGGGCCCCACCGGTGGGCCCCTACTCGTCGGTGCCACCCGCCGGTTTGAGGCACTGGGACCAGCGGGCCCCTACCCGTCGGTTCAGCCCACCGGTTGTGAAAATTGGGGAAAATTTTGAAGATTTTTTTTCCTTCTCTCCTCCTAGCATGATTACATTGATTATTATTATTATTATTCCTATGATTAATGTGCTATGGTCAAGTGGGACCATTGACATATCTGTCGGGGCCTTTGCCCTGTATCTTGGAATTAAGCTGCGGTTATTTACAGGCTATCATACACTATAACACCTTATGAGATGGCATAAACTTGTGTGCCGAAATCAATTCTACGGTGTTTAACCAGTATGGTGTGTGATATGTTCCAGGTATAGGAATACGATGGTACGTACTAGATCCGGTAGCAATGCCCGAGGTACCTCACGGGGTCCTCGTCCAGTCGATCGACCACAAAATCCCAGGAGGTCCCGCTCTGTGGGGTAAACCTCACCTCCACCACCTCCAGAGACCCTTGGTCAGGGTGGGGCACATGGGGACCCACCTATGACTGCACTCCCGGACCCTCCACCGGTTATTACACCAGGAGATGTTGCTACTATAATTCAGTAGTCACAACAGGCTTTTCAGCAACAAATGCTTCAGCAACAGCAAACATTTATGACTGCTATTCAGCAACAGTTGGACTTTTCTCAACCGGGTCAACCTCCCCGGGTACTCACTCCACAGGACCCGCCTGTAGGGTCGGGAACGGGACCACAGGTGGGAGGTACACCTCCAATCCCACCATTCGGTGTTCCTCAGTATGGGATGCCTCCTCCATACTCCTACTATCCGGCTTATGCTCATAACTTCCCGCCGACGAGTAATACGTCAAAGGTAGTGGAGTCATTCAAGAGGAACTTACCACCTGTATTCTCTAAGGTGGGGAGTGATCCTCTGGAACCGGACCAATGGATCCAAGAATTAGAGAAGATATTTGAGGTGCTTGAGTGCACGAATGCACAGAAACTCATTTGTACTGGGTTGTAACTCAAGAAGGAGGCAAATTCTTGGTGGCAAGCCTTCAAGCCCATATTGTTGGCTGCTCATCCAGAACCCACTTGGGAGCAGTTCAAGAATTTGTTCTTGGACAACCATTATCCGCGCAGCTTCAGAGACCGCAAGGAGACTGAGTACATGGCCTTAACTCAAGGAGGTAAGATTGTCCTTGAGTACCAACAACAATTCGAGAGTTTGTTCCATTTTGCCCCAAGGCATATGAGGACAGCTGAAGAGAAGGCAGCGAGGTTCCTAAAAGGCCTAAAAGCATCTATTGGGTCTGTACATGAGGTATTGGATTTGACCGAATATGGCCAGATTGTGCAGAAGGCCAAGACCATGGAGGATAAGCAAAAGGGAGAACAGTCCCTCACCCCTGGACTGTGGAAGAGAACAAACTCATTTTCGGATATGGGAAACTCCTCCAAGGCATACCGCATATCGTACAGTTCTAGGCCTATGTATAGGCAACCCTATAGGCCATCTGGCTACCCTCCTAGGCCAGTTGGTGGTTCGGGTTCCACTTCTTTCCGCCCAAACACTAGTGAGGCACCTACATCTGCAAGGCCACCTCGACCTCCATCTGTAACGGGTCAAGTGCAGAGGGGCCCCGCCCCAGTTCCGACATCTCAAATTCGTTGCTTTAACTGCCATTCATATGGGCATTATACGAAAGACTGTCGGGCCAGACCAGCCTTGCCCTCCAGTCAGCCCTCTGCGTACCAACCTCCCTTAGCTTGGGGGAATCAACCGCAGGGAAGGATGTATGCTCTATCAGCTGAGGAAGCTGAGGCCAGTACAGAAGTAGTAGCAGGTACATTTTAAATTAAGAAATTCATTATGATTAATATTGATAACCTGCTGAAGTAATATGCATTGTTATACTAGGTATCCTACCCATATCAGGCATACCAGCCTATGTTTTATTCGATTCAGGAGCTACTCATTCATTCGCATCTAAGAGATTTGTAGAGAAACTTGGGATGTCACCCAGAATCCTAGATCGCAGAATGATTGTTAGTATGCCTACTGGCAAAGTTACACAGTTGAAGGAATTGTATGGGTCGTGCCCAGTGGAAATTAGTGAGAAGAACCTTGATGCACAACTCATTAAGTTTAATATGCAAAATTTTGATATTATATTGGGTATGGATTGGTTGTCGGCTCATCGAGCTAATGTGATCTGTGCTGAAAAGCTGATTAGGGTGACAGATGACGAAGGGAAGGAATTGGTATACCGAGCAGATATAATGAAAAGGGTGAGGAAGGTCCTTGTCTCTGCTCTTCGAGCGGTAAAATTGCTAGAAAGTGGATGTCAGGGTTACTTGGCATCGGTACTTGATGTTGATGCAAGGATTACACCTCTAGAAGAGGTAAAGGTGGTTAAAGAGTTTCTCGACGTTTTCCCAGATGATCTGATGGATTTACCACCTGATAGAGAGTTGGAGTTTGCCATAGATTTGACTCCTATAGCAGCTCCAGTATCTAAGGCTCCATACAGGATGGCACCAGCGGAATTGAAGGAGTTGCAGATGCAGTTGCAGGAACTATTGGAAAAGGGGTTTATTCACCCAAATGTTTCACCTTGGGGTGCCCCAGTGTTGTTTGTCAAGAAGAAAGACGACAGTTTGCGTATGTGCATCGATTACTGGGAATTAAATAAGTTAACCATTAAGAACCGGTATCCATTGCCACGCATTGATGATCTATTTGACCAGTTGCAGGGAGCCAGAGTATTCTCAAAGATAGACCTTCGGTCCTGCTATTATCAACTCATGATAAAGAGCGGTGATATACCCAAAACAACATTTAGGACTCGATACGGTCACCGACAACATTCATGGATAAAGAGCGGTGAGTTCCTAGTGTTATCTTTCGGGTTAACCAATGCACCGACAGCATTCATGGATCTAATGAATCGAGTATTTCAGGATGTGCTTGATAAATGGGTAATTGTTTTTATTGACGACATCTTGATATATTCCAAGACCGAAGAGGAGCACACTCAACACTTGAGAATGGTGTTACAGAGGTTGAGAGATCAACAGTCGTTTGCCAAGTACAGCAAGTGTGAATTCTGGCTTGAACAAGTTGGAATCTTGGGGCACGTAGTGTCTAAAGCCGGAATCGAAGTAGATCCTGCTAAGGTGAAAGCAGTAGTGGAATGGGAAAGCCCCAAGAATGTTACCGAAATTAGAAGCTTCTTGGGTTTGGCTGGATATTACCGGCGCTTCATTGAGAATTTTGCTCGGACCTCAGCACCAATGACCAAGTTGACTAAAAAGGGTGTGAAATTCGACTGGATAGAGGAATGTGAGAAGAGCTTCCAAGAATTGAAAGAAAGGTTGGTGACGGCCCCTGTGCTGACTATTCCTGAAGGCACAGGTGGAATGACAGTCTATACCGATGCTTCTAAAGTTGGTTTGGGTTGTGTTCTCATGCAACGCGGTAAGGTAATAGCGTATGCATCCCGACAACTAAAGGAGTATGAGAAGAATTATCCCACTCATGACTTGGAACTAGCTGCAGTCATTTTTGCCCTTAAGATCTGGCGACATTATTTGTATGGGGAGAAGTGCGAGATATACAGTGATCACAAAAGCCTGAAATACTTCTTCACCCAGAAGGATCTGAACATGAGACAGAGAAGATGGCTTGAACTCATGAAGGATTATGACTGCGATATTCAGTATCATCCCGGTAAGGCTAATATAGTGGCAGATGCATTGAGTCGGAAGACACAGACTGTGTCGCTCTCATACTTAGCAGTCAGCTCACCACTCGTGCAAGAGGCGATGCTAATGGATGAAACCCTCTTGTATAAAGGGGCAACCTTAGAGCTTGAACCTCAACCAGAAAACCTTAAATGGTTGACTGTATCCTTGACGGCTCTACAGGTGCATCCGGCAATTAGGCAAGAGGTGATAATGAAGCAACCTTTGGATCCGGAATTACAGCGGATCAGAATTAAGGTTCAAGATCAAACAATCAACGACCCAGATTTTGCTTTAGCCAGTGATGGGGCATTGATGTTTCGAGACAGATTGTGTGTACCCGATGATTTGGATATACAAGACAAGATAGTGCGAGAAGCACATAGCTCCGAGTACTCACTTCACCCAGGAAGTACCAAGATGTACAAAGACCTCAAACAAAGTTACTGGTGGCCAAACATGAAAGTCACCATAGCTCTGTATGTGGCGACTTGTCTTACATGTCAAAAAGTAAAAGCTGAGAGGCATCAACCTTATGGTACTCTTTAGCCACTCCCAGTACTAGAATGGAAGTGGGAAATGATCACAATGGACTTCGTCACCGGACTACCAAGTACACCTAAGGGAATGGACGCGATATGGGTGATCGTGGATCGGCTTACCAAGACTGCTCATTTTATTCCCATCAAGACCAAGTTCTCCATGGCCAAACTAGCACAACTTTACATGGACAACATAGTGCGCTTACATGGAGTGCCAGTGAGCATTGTTTCAGATAGGGACCCAAGATTCACTTCCAGATTTTGGAAAAGCTTACAGCGTGCCTTGGGATCACAGCTGAATTTGAGTACGGCTTTTCACCCACAGATGGATGGTCAGTCGGAGCGAACCATACAGATATTAGAAGACATGCTCAGGGCATGTACAGTGGAGATGAGTGGCAGTTGAGAAGAATATATACCTCTTATGGAGTTTGCATATAACAACAGTTACCAAGCTACAATTGGGATGGCTCCGTATAAGGCGTTATATGGCAGAAAGTGTAAGACTCCTTTGTATTGGGATGAGGTAGGTGAACGTCGAATATTAGGACCTGAGATGATACAAATGACTTGTGACAAAGTCGACGTTATTAGAGAACGGATTAAAGCAGCTCAGTCCCGTCAAAAGAGCTATGCGGACACCTGCAGGAAAGATATTGAATTTCAGCCAGGAGAAAAGGTATTTCCCAAGATCTCTCCTACTAAAGGGTTGCAAAGGTTTCACATAAAGGGGAAGTTGAGCCCAAGATACATTGGACCATTTGAGATCTTATCCCGGGTTGGCTCAGTAGCCTACATGCTTGCTCTGCCACCTTCACTTGGGGATGTTCACAATGTATTCCATGTATCCATGCTGAAGAAGTACGTGCATGATCCATCTCATGTACTACCCATGGAACCAGAGTACCTAGAAGCTGATATGACCTACACAGAACAGCCAGCTAAAATTTTGGACCGGAAGGTGAAAACCCTTCGCAACCGCTCCATTTCCTATGTAAAGGTGCGATGGGCTGATCATTCACTTGAAGAAGCATCTTGGGAGGTAGAGGATGAAATGCAAGCCAAGTACCCTCATCTTTTTTATCAACCAGGTACACAATTTCGAGGACGAAATTTTTCAGAAGGGGGGGTAATGTAATACCCTACTTCTTAAACCCGGTCTGATTACGCGGTTGGCCCGGTTTAACCATGCAGGAACCGAACCAGAGGGAGTTAGAGCGGGTTCCTTATGGGCTATGATGGCAAGGGTGACCTTAAACACCGGTTGGCCCAACAAGTCTGAGCCAGTGCCAGAAGAAAAGGGAGTGCCTAAGCCGTGTACATACACCTACCATAAGGCCATGTATGGATAAAGCAGGTATTATAGCCGTATTTTAAGGTATATATGTATACTAAATCGTACGCTAGGGTGGGGTTCGCGCCAAGCCCGAACTTTGTCAAAATCCCAAGTTTTGGCCCTCAGGTGGGCGAACAGGTGGGTGCACCCACCCACCTGAGTGACCCATCCATGTGCACTATTTAGTTATTTAGGAAGTATATATATAGCATTTAGGATTTTCTTTTCTTTTCATTTATGACACTCGTACGTTGGTGAGGATAGTAAAGAGGAGAGAGAAAAGAAAGGGAAGAAGAAGGGAAGAGAAGGAAGAGGAAGAAGAGAAGGATTTCAGCGGCACCGAAGCTCGATCTCCCCATTCCGGCGCCGTAAGAGTGATCTTCAACACTAGATCTACATTTGGAGGTAAGCAAAGTTGGGTTCCTTAAACATTCACCATACCCAAGCATAAACCCTTGATTCGAGTAGGGTTTCTTGAGATCTTGTAAATCCCCTTTGAAATGATGAATCTAAGGTTTAATAGATGATTTATGTGTTGATCTTAAAGGATTTGAAGAGGTATTGACAAGGTGGAAGAAGCATTGTGGGTTTGAAGTGATTTGGAGGGTTTGAAGTCGTTCTTGAGCAAAGAAGGCAAGATGGTTTTCCCTCACTTGAATCTAACCTAGATCTAGGTTAGAACCATCCTATAGGACCTTGAAGGTGTGAAGAATGGGTTGGAAAAAGCTCCATTTGAATCCCCAAAGAATGGAGAAAGTTGGGAAGAAACAGGGTTTTTCCCGCCAAGACTTTTGGGTGCAACCGGTGGGCTCCTACCCGCCTGTGGGCACCCACCTGAGAGGGCCGGGGGGCCTTTGGGCACAACCGGCGGGCCCAACCGGCGGGCCAATCGTCGGGCCATCCTACCCGCCGGTCCTAGCAGGGGCCCCTGGCTCAACCGACGGGTGGAACCGGTGGGCCCTACTGGTGGGCCCCTACCCGCCGGTCCAAACCGGTGGGTAGGACCGGTGGGCCAGACTGCCCACCTGTCTGACCCACCCGTGTGGCCCCGAAGGTGATCCTTATGTTCGATTGGACCCAAATCAGACGTGTGACCTTCTTTTGACGTTCTAAACATGATTTTATCATCGGATCTTGTTAATTTTGATTCGAAAATGGTGAAGTACTAACCCCGCTCAATTATGTTAGGTTTACCAAATCCTACCCGATTTGTACCGGATCTCACCCATACCGAACGGGAATCCTTGTACACTACAGGTAAGTGGGGAGAGGACGTTTGACCTTGTTTCAAGGCATTGTTTGACATTCATTTAATTATATCTAGTCTAGTCATGCCATCATGAATATGCTATGTAGATTAGTCAATCCTCACATTGTTATGTATATGTGCTATGTTTACTTTCTAAATGCCAATTGAATGAGATGTTTATATGTTGAATGTGGACATCATAGTGCATGATGCATTGATAGACTAGATGCTATAGTCGGCTTGGAAACGAGTGCATTGGTGGCCCATGGAATGGGACACGGAGGCACTATGCAATCATGCTATTATCATATAGGAGCATGCGGTATTAGGATTTTCACCATCCCGTGCTACGACCCTTCCCAACAGGGGTTAAGGTGTTGGGTTATCATTTGGGGGGAAGTAGTGGTCGCGGGTGTCGGGTCACTGTGGCGGTTAGACATAACGCCCGACGGGTCATGTAGGACAGTCGGCAACCCCGGTGGTACATTCAAGAGGACCAATCGTACTGTTTTTAAATTGCTGCAGTCAGCACCTTTATTTTCAGTCATTTACATTTTTGTTGGGAGCCGATGGACGGCATTGTCTTTACTTTTCCGAGTACTCACGGTGGGCCTTCTCCGACAGCCCTATAGGCTTATCGCGGGAGGGAGTTCGCGGCTCGTACCCGGAGTATACGCGCACTATGGCTGTAGTAGCACTAAAACCAATGACTTAGTAATGTTGCTTAGGTGGATGTGATTTAAAATGTATAGCATGGCATGTAGTGCATATGATTGTGGTTTGATGTGTGGACTGCTGTGTGGTCCATCTTTCTACTTACTTAGCTAGTGAACTCATCCCACGTGTACACCCATTTTTAGATGATTTTGCAGATCATACATCTGAGGAGCAATGATCATTGTGCCTCACCTATGGGCCCATACCTCTTTGTTCGGACATAGGTACTGTTTTCAGAGAAAAAGCATGTGGTCCATACTCAATTAATGCATGAAACAAAATGGACCCCCTTACAAGTGGGCAAGTAGAGGGTGTGGCGACATGACAAGGCCACAAGGGGCTGCCTTTAGAGGAATATGAGACGAGAAAGGTGGGTACCAAGGTAATTTGAGGTTTTCAGAATGTTACGGGAAAAGGAGACTTCAATTACAACTTTGTTGTCTTATATTACACTTATTCCTAGGCATCTCCAAATTCTCTATTTCATCACCTACATGTGAAGGGGACAGTTACGTTTTTTGGGTGAGAGCTGGGAACACTTAGCGTTGTGCTCAACACTTTGTCTGTATGTCTAATTTTCATCTTGTTCAGGTGAATAATCAAGTTATTCAATGGAACAAAGTTTTTTGGTGGAAAATGGCCCCCACTTCGTAAATACTAAAAGCATGCAATGATCATTGTGCCTCACCTATGGGCCCATACCTCTTTGTTCAGACATAGGTACTGTTTCAGAGAAAAAACATGTGGTCCATACTCAATTAATGCAAGAAACAAAATGGACCCCCTTACAAGTGGGCAAGTAGAGGGTGTGGCGACATGACAAGGCCACAAGGGGCTATCGTTGGAGGAGGAATATGAGACGAGAAAGGTGGGTACCAAGGTAATTTGAGGTATTCAGAATGTTACGGGAAAAGGAGACTTCAATTACAACTTTGTTGTCTTATATTACACTTATTCCTAGGCATCTCCAAATTCTCTATTTCATCACCTACATGTGAAGGGGACAGTTACGTTTTTTGGGTGAGAGCTGGGAACACTTAGCGTTGTGCTCAACACTTTGTCTGTATGTCTAATTTTCATCTTGTTCAGGTGAATAATCAAGTTATTCAATGGAACAAAGTTTTTTGGTGGAAAATGGCCCCCACTTCGTAAATACTAAAAGCATGCAATGATCATTGTGCCTCACCTATGGGCCCATACCTCTTTGTTCAGACATAGGTACTGTTTTCAGAGAAAAAACATGTGGTCCATACTCAATTAATGCAAGAAACAAAATGGACCCCCTTACAAGTGGGCAAGTAGAGGGTGTGGCGACATGACAAGGCCACAAGGGGCTATCGTTGGAGGAGGAATATGAGACGAGAAAGGTGGGTACCAAGGTAATTTGAGGTATTCAGAATGTTACGGGAAAAGGAGACTTCAATTACAACTTTGTTGTCTTATATTACACTTATTCCTAGGCATCTCCAAATTCTCTATTTCATCACCTACATGTGAAGGGGACAGTTACGTTTTTTGGGTGAGAGCTGGGAACACTTAGCGTTGTGCTCAACACTTTGTCTGTATGTCTAATTTTCATCTTGTTCAGGTGAATAATCAAGTTATTCAATGGAACAAAGTTTTTTGGCGGAAAATGGCCCCCACTTCATAAATACTAAAAGCATGCAATGATCATTGTGCCTCACCTATGGGCCCATACCTCTTTGTTCAGACATAGGTACTGTTTCAGAGAAAAAACATGTGGTCCATACTCAATTAATGCAAGAAACAAAATGGACCCCCTTACAAGTGGGCAAGTAGAGGGTGTGGCAACATGACAAGGCCACAAGGGGCTACCGTTGGAGGAGGAATATGAGACGAGAAAGGTGGGTACCATGGTAATTTGAGGTTTTTAGAATGTTACGGGAAAAGGAGATGTGGATTTTTTTTTTTCATTTTTAACAAGGAATTAGAAAAAATATTTTAGGTAGGAGATTTTGAGTACATAAAGATTTATTGTAGGAGAGCAATGTTCTAAAACTCGGATAACAGTCATGGGATTGATCAAGGTCGATACCATTTTATATTAGATTGTTTCGAACAGATCTAATCCTATTTAAAAAAAAATGTCATTTTTATTACGATTTTACCCTTGAATCACACATGTGTATCGAGATAAAAAAATCAAGATCGGAGATCTATCTAGATTAATACCATTCTAGTCCAACTGACACTAACCGATTCAATCCAAGTTTTAGAACCATGTAGGAGAATGATAGTAATTATACCTTATTCGTTTTTTTTTCCTTATATATTTTCTATAATACCCCGCTTCTTAAACCCGGTCTGATTTCGCGGTTGAACCGGTTCCTTATGGGCTATGATGGCAAGGGTGACCTTAAACACCGGCTGGCCCGACAAGTCCGAGCCAGTGCCAGAAGAGACGGGAGTGCCCAAGCCGTGTACATGCACCTACCATAAGGCCATGTACGGATAAAGCAGGTATTATATTCGTATTTTTAGGTATATACGTATGCTACATCGTATGCTAGGGGTGGGGTTCGTGCCGAGGCCCGAACCCTGTCAAAATCCCAAGTTTTGGCCCTCAGGTGGGCGGACAGGTGGGTGCACCCACCCACCTGAGTGACCCATCCATGTGCACTATTCACTTATTTAGGAATTATATATATATAGCTTTATGTTTTTATTTTCTTTCCATTTATGTCACCCGTACGTTGGTGAGGATAGTAAAGAGGAGAGAGAAAAGAAAGGGAAGAAGAAGGGAAGAGAAGGAAGAGGAAGAAGAGGAGGATTTCAACGGCGTCGAAGCTTGATCTTCCCATTCCGGCACCGGGAGAGTGATCTTCAACTCTAGATCTACAGTTAGAGGTAAGCAAATTTGGGTTTTGTGAACATTCACCATACCCAAGCTTTAAACCCTTGATTCGAGTATGGTTTCTTGAGATCTTGTAAATCCCCTTTGAAGAGATATTGACAACGTGGAAGAAGCATTGTGGGTTTGAAGTGATTTGGAGGGTTTGAAGTCATTCTTGAGCAAAGAAGGTAAGATGGTTTCCCATCACTTGAATCTAACCTAGATCTAGGTTAGAACCATCCTATAGGACCTTGAAGGTGTGAAGAATGGGTGGGGAAAAGCCCCATATGATTCCCCAAAGAATGGAGAAAATGGGGAAGAAACAGGGTGTTTCCTGCCAAGACCGGTGGGTGCAACCGGTGGGCCCCTACCTGCCTGTGGGCACCCACCTGAGAAGGCAGGGGGGCCTTCGGGCCCAACCGGCGGGCCATCCTACCCGCCGGTCCTAGCAGGGGCCCCTGGCCCAACCGAAGGATGGAACCGGTGGGCCATACCGGCGGGCCCCTGCCCACCGGTCCCAACCGATGGGTAGGACCGGTGGGCCAGACTGCCCACCTGTCTGACTCACCCGTGTGGCCCCGAGGGTGATCCTTATGTCCGATTGGACCCAAATCGGACGTGTGACCTTCTTTTGACGTTCTAAACACGATTTTGTCATCGGATTTCATTAATTTTGATCCTAAAATGGTGAAATACTAACCCCGCTCAATTATGTTAGGTTCACCAAATCCTACCCGATTCGCACCGGATCTCACCCGTACCGAGCGGGAATCCTTGTACGCTACAAGTAAGTGGGGAGATGACATTTGGCCTTGTTTCAAGGCATTGTTTGGCATTCATTTAATTATA
>NW_024869258.1:0-28465 GCF_013358625.1 Macadamia integrifolia | reverse complement strand
GCTGGAGAGAGTTCGGTCTCTGCCAGGAAGGCGAAGGCCTACGCGAGGAGCATACATATGGCAGAATGGCCGAACAAGAAGGCGAAGACGGGGACGGTTATCTCCTTCTCAGATGATAATCTGGAAGGGGTACAAACCTCGCATGACGATGCCTTCGTTATCACCATGACCATAGCGGATTGCAAAGTGAAGAGGATCTTAGTGGATAACGGCAGTTCAGCTGATATCCTGTTCCTCGAAGCTTTCCGGAAGATGGGCCTAAACGAGGGAAAATTAAAGAAGGTCGAACACCCGCTGCAGGGATTCTCTGGCGACCCGGTGAAGGTGGAAGGGTCGATTGAGTTGCCAATAAGAGCTGGCACCGGAGATCGCTAGGCGACGGTCATGATCAACTTCCTGGTGGTGAACATTACATCGGCATACAATGTCATACTAGGAAGGGTCGGATTGAACCTGTTAAAGGCTGTCGTCTCCACTCCCCATCTCAAAATGAAATTCCCTACCAAGAATGGTGTCAGGGAGTGTCGGGGCGATCAGGAGACATCCCGGAGGTGTTACGCCACTACTCTATGGGGAAAAGAAAAGGTGGGCGAAGTGCTCCCGATAGAGGATCTACGCGATGATGCCAGTTATCAACGGGGGGAGCCGGTAGAAGATTTGGTGCAAGTTGAAGCTGAAGAAGGGGATGACACTCGGCAATTTCAGATTGGGGCTACCATGCCAAGGTTGCAGTGAGAAAGACTCGTCTCATTCCTACGGAACAACACTGACGTATTAGCCTGGTCGGCTTCGGACATGCCCGGGATAGATCGAGAGGTGATAGAACATCATATGAATATTAGCCCAATGAAGAAGTCGGTGCAGCAGAAGAAGAGGACGTTTGCCCCCGAAAGACAGAAGAAGATAGACGAGGAAGTGAAGAAGCTACTGAAGGCCCAGTTCATCCGCGAGATCCAGTACCCAGAGTGGATATCTAACGTGGTAATGGTCCCAAAGGCAAACGGGAAGTGGAGGATCTACATCGACTTCACCGACCTGAATAAGGCCTGCCCGAAGGACGCATACCCCCTGCCGAAGAAAGACCTCCTCATCGACGCCACGGTGGGATACGAGGCGCTGAGTTTCATGGATGCATACTCGGGGTACAACCAAATCAAAATGTCCAAGGCCGATGTCCCGAAAACATCCTTCATAACCGAGGGTGGGCTGTACTGCTATGAGGTCATGCCTTTCGGACTAAAGAACGCAGGGGCCACCTATCAAAGGTTGGTGAATAAAATTTTCAAATGGATGATCGGCAAAACCATGGAAGTATATGTGGACGACATGCTCGTAAAAATCCTGAAGGCGGAAAGACACATCCAAGACTTGGAAGAGGCGTTCCAGATGTTGAGACGGTACGGCATGAAGTTGAACCCGATAAAATGTGCATTCGGAGTAGCCTCAGGAAAGTTCCTCGGCTTCATCGTCTCGGAGAGAGGAATTGAAGCCAACCCAGTCAAAATACAAGCCATTCGGGACATGAGGTCACCCCAGAACGTGAAGCAAGTCCAGGAGCTGACGGGTCGAGTCGCCGCCCTCGGAAGATTTATGTCTCGGTCTGCAGATAGATGCCTCCCCTTCTTCAAAGCGCTAAAGGGACCAAAAAGTTCGAGTGGACGGGGGAGTGCGAAAAGTCTTTTGAACAATTGAAGGAATACTTGGCCGCACCCCCGTTGCTGACGAAGCCGAACACCGGGGATACCTTGCATCTGTACTTGACTATATCGACAGTGGCAGTAAGAGTCGTACTGACGAAGGAGGAAGGAAGGCAACAATGACCAATATACTACGTCAGCTGAACCCTTCTAGATGCCGAGACAAGATACCGAAAGGCGGAGAAAGTGGCGTACGCCCTCGTGACGGCGGCAAGAAAGCTGAGACCATATTTTCAGTCACATACGGTATGCGTACTCACCGACTAGCCCCTGAAGAAGACACTGCAGCGGCCAGATATGTCCGGTCGCCTGGTAAATTGGGCCATAGAGTTGGGAGAGTTCGACATCCAGTACAAGCCGAGAACCGCAATTAAAGCACAGGCCCTCGCAGACTTCATAGCGGAGACGACGATCCCCGATGACCTAGAGGAATCTACCGAGGAACGAGGAGACGAGGCTTGGACATTGTACGTGGATGGGGCTTCCAACAGCGATGGAAGCGGCGCAGGAATCCTGTTGGTAAGCCCCGAAGGTTTCAAAGTAGAATACGCCCTACGATTCGACTTCGACGCCTCCAACAACGAAGTGGAATATGAAGCGATAATAGTCAGAATTAATCTGGCTTGGGCCCTGATGGTGAAGGAACTGGTAGTGCATAACGACTCCCAACTCGTGGTGCGACAGGTGAATGGAGAATACGAGGTCAAAGAGCAAAGGATGGCTGAATACTTAAAAACAGTGCGAGACAGATCAGCGGCTTTCAAAGAATTTGAGGTAAGGTAGGTGTCACAAGAAGAGAATGCTAGTGCAGACGCACTGTCGCAGCTAGCCACCTCCGACTTCACAGAACTTGGACGAGCGGTGTATTTCGAAGTACTACCACAGTCAAGCATCAAAAAACCCCGCGAGGTATTACCCGTAGGTGAAAACGGCCAAAGCTGGATGAATGCCATAACAGAATACCTCAAAGATGGAAAGCTCCCAGAGAATAGGGATGAGGCAAGAAAAATAAGAATGAGGTCAGCGAGCTTCTTCCTGAAAGATGACACGCTATACAAGATAGGGTTCACCTTGCCATACCTCAAGTGCCTGGATTACTCCGACGGCGAATACGCACTCCGGGAAGTGCATGAAGGGATATGTGGCCAACACCTTGGAGCCCGGGCCCTGGCCCTGGCGCATAAAGTACTCAGGCAGGGCCTGTACTGGCCGACAATGAGGAAGGACGCAGAATCACTGGTCAGGAAGTGTGTCAAGTGCCAGATGTTCGCCCCCGTGCCTAGGCTACATTCTACTGAGCTCTCGTCCTTATCTAGCCCAGTACCGTTATCCATGTGGGGGATGGACATCATAGGCCCGTTCCCCCTGGCCATGAGACAAAGGAAGTTTACCGTGGTGGCAGGCGACTACTTCACGAAGTGGGCGGAAGCCGAAGCCCTAGCGACGATAACCGAAAAGAACATAAGGGACTTCTTCCAAAGGGCGGTAGTATATAGATTTGGAATCCCCCAGGTTGTGGTAACGGACAATGGAACTCAGTTTTCCAATCCAACCTTCGACGCATTCTGTGAGGCCCTCGGCATCGATCACAGGAAAACTTCCGTCGGGTATCCACCGACCAACGGCCAAACAAAAGTAACCAACCGTACACTACTTCAAGGAATAAAAAAGAGGCTAGACGATGCCAAAGGACTATGGGCAGACGAGTTGCACCACATCCTCTGGGCTTATCGCACTACTGAGAGGTTGGCTACCGGAGAAACACCCTTCATGTTAACATACGGCACTGAAGTTGTACTCCCAGTGGAGATAGGGGCCATTACCCATCGGATTCGGTACTACAACGAAGACGAAAATGACGGAAGGCTCCGAGCAAATTTAGACCTCTTGGCAGAAACCAAAGAAACTTCGCAAGAAAGGATCACCGCTTACCAGCAAAGGGTCTCGACACACTACAACACCAAAGTTCGGAAGAACGAGTTCAGGCAGGGCGACCTCGTCCTCAGAAGGGCGGAAGTGTCAGAACCAAGACATCAAGGGAAGCTAGATCCAAATTGGGAAGGGCCCTACAGAGTCTCGAGGGTAATACGACCAGGGTCCTATCACCTAGAGACTACGGGGGGAGGAAGGGTACCCTGATCGTGGAACTCTCAAATTTAAGACTCTTGTCGTTTGTAGTTCTTTCCGTCTGTAGTTTTTTACAATTATCGCCCTTGTGCACCTTTAAGTTGTAATTCTTCATCTTAAATTCCGAAAGATTTCATTCATGGATAATACGAAAGCTGGTTTACGACAATTAAGAGGAATTCTCCAGGCTGATGACCTTTAACTCTGCTGAACAGCTAAGACTGAAGGTCCTCGCCTCGGTCAGGGGCCTCAGGCAGAGAGCAAGCTTCGCAGGGTTACCACCCACTCCTCGGTCGAGGCACAAGCAAGGTTGGGCTGACCTGGCCGAGGGTCCCACCGTCGACATGTGACCCGACTCAGGGCCGAAGGAACTTACCAAAGGCAATCCACTGTCGGGAGCGACGACTATCGAAGGGTCGGCCTTCGGCCAAGTCCTTGATCCATGCGTCTAAGAGACCCTTTGGCTGGAGCCGAGGGTGGACACTTGGTAAAAATTGCTTGGTGATTGTAGGGTCGGCCTTCGTCTGACTATCGAAGGGTCGGCCTTCGGCCAAGTCCTAGATCCATGCGTCTAAGAGACCCTTCGGCTGGAGCCGAGGGTGAACACTTGGTAAAAATTGCTTGGTGATTGTAGGGTCGGCCTTCGTCTGACTATCGAAAGGTCGGCCTTCGGCCAAGTCCCAGATCCATGCGTCTAAGAGACCCTTCGGCTGGAGCCGAGGGTGAACACTTGGTAAAAATTGCTTGGTGATTGTAGGGTCGGCCTTCGTCTGACTATCGAAAGGTCGGCCTTCGGCCAAGTCCCAGATCCATGCGTCTAAGAGACCCTTCGGCTGGAGCCGAGGGTGAACACTTGGTAAAAATTGCTTGGTGATTGTAGGGTCGGCCTTCGTCTGACTATCGAAGGGTTGGCCTTCGGCCAAGTCCTAGATCCATACGTCTAAGAGACCCTTCGGCTGGAGCTGAGGGTGAACACTTGGTAAAAATTGCTTGGTGATTGTAGGGTCGGCCTTCGTCTGACTATCGAAGGGTCGGCCTTCGGCCAAGTCCCAGATCCATGCGTCTAAGAGACCCTTCGGCTGGAGCCGAGGGTGAACACTTGGTAAAAATTGCTTGGTGATTGTAGGGTCGGCCTTCGTCTGACTATTGAAGGGTCGACCTTCGGCCAAGTCTTGGGTCCATGCGCCTAAGAGGGTCAACTAGGGGTTTCGGCTCTTTGCACCTATCTACGAATTAAAGACTACATTACTAAGAGGCACACAGAAGAGAGATGAAAAAGGATTTATGCATTCATAAAGCCCGAAGGCAAGGATTACAAGACAGGCTCGAAGGCCGTAGTTACATTAAAAGCCCGAAGGCTAATTATATAAGGCCTAAAGCCCGAAACTACAAGAAGCCCGAAGGCTGATTACATAAAAAAAGGGGGGGCGGTTTGAGCTGAGGCCCGAGGTGACCTCAAGGGGCGTCCGTCGGGTTCGCGGCCTCGTCTTCGGCTGGGAGGGTCTCTTGATCCTAACCTCCACGGTCGGGAGTCGGGGGGACTTCTCGATGCAGCTGGACCTCACCTTCCTCGCTGCAGCCTCCGCCATTGGCATCAGCAACCTCGGTGGCTGATGGGGCCGCCTCCACGTTGTCGTCCTCGAAGATGAGGCCGCTGTCCTCGAAGGAGACCCCGGGGTAGCGCTCGAGGACCCAATCTCGGACCTCGGTAGCGCCCATTGTGAACCCCGGGGCGATGGAGTGCTTTATCTCCTCCCTGAAGTCCTCGGAGGACCGATACTCCTCGACCCCTCGGGCCTCGGCTTCCTGAATACGGGCCTTCACCTGTGACTTCAGCTCCGCGAGCTTCCGATCGCACTCTCGGCGCTCGAAGATGAGCTCTTTCTCCAAGTGCTCCACCTTCTCGAGGAGGAGGGAGCGCTCGTTCTCCAGGGCAACCTTCTGCCTCTCGACGACCTCGAGGTCTCGGCACATAGCCTCGGCTCGAGCTGCCAGCTGACCCATCTAATTTTGAGCCTGCATGAAACACTGATGGTCAGAATGCTAAGAAAAAAAAAGTAGAAGGTAGGGGGACCGAAGCTTACCCCGGCCATGAAGATGCATGCGGTCGTGATCATGGTCGCCGTCCCTTGCTTCTGGGCCTCGGTGGCATCTCGGGGAAGACTCCCCTTCATCACCAACTCACGAGCGACCCGTTCGACGGCCAGCGTGTCATCCTCCTTCACTGACCATTGAGGGACGAACCCCACCTTGGCCCTCGTCATCTCCACCCTCGGGCCTCGGGAGGCCGCGGCAGGGGAGGGGTCTTGAGCAAGCCCGTCTCGGCCTGGAGCAGCGAGGGCCTGCACTGCCTCGGCACTCGGCCCTTCGACTTTGGGCCTCTTCTTCGGGGTCTCAGAGGACGGCCCCTTCTTCTCCTTCCGCTTCGGCCTCGGCTGTTGTTGGGCGTCACGTGCCTTGGCCTCCTTGATCTGTGCCTGCCTCGCCGCGGCGGCAGCCTTAGCCTTGGCCCTGGTGACTTGCACTGCAAGAAGAAGCAAGGGAATTAGTACGAAGAACCGACACTCGAAGGAAGCAGACAGGGGCTAGCCTAACTCACCCGGGCTAAGCCCGAATCTGAAGAGTATGGCGTCAGACTTGAGGCAGTCGGCCTCAACTGGAGAACAGTCTTCTTGCCGCCTCGCCATTGCCATCGACTCCGCGTCTGCCCCGAATAGGGCAGGGGAGGAGTTCACCTCCCTAAGGTCCGGGATATCCCAGACCATGCCGAAGGGCACCCCCTCGGACGACTTCACAAAGAAAAACTTTGCCTTCCACCTGTGGATGGAAGTCGGGTAACCCTTCAGTAGCCAAAGGTCCTTTCGGGGGCAAAAATAATACCAACCCGAAAGCCCCTTGCAGGCCTGAAGAAGGAAACAATTGATGAAGAGGGGGAGGGAGAGGGGCCTCTGGTGCCGTACGAAGAAGACGACGAAGCTTAACACTTGTCACCACCCGTTCGGTGTTAGCTGGGTCGGGCATACCCCATAGTGCCGAAACACTTGGGTGAAGAAAGGGTGGAGGGGCAGCCGAAGACCAGCCTTGAAGGCCTCCTTGTACAAGCACAGCTCCTCGGAGTTTCGATAGCTAGCTCGGTCGGATGGTCTGGGCAGACGGAGCTCGAAAGCGTCCGAGACACCGAAGGAGGCCCTCAGCTCCTCCAGTTCTGGTTCGTCCATCGTGGAGACGATGTTGAGAGCCTCCACTTCTAATGGCTCCTGGGTCTGGGCTCGGGAATCGAGCACCCTCTCCTTGAACCCCTCGCCGTTGGAGCCACCCCTGGACCCCGGCGGTGAGACCGCGGACGATGAGTCGCGGGAGGAGGGAGAGTCGGTGGAGTCCGAGGACATCGCTCGGACTTCCCTTGGACTCCTATGCCTATGTTTCGGCCTCGTCCTCTAGCAGGACGATGGGCTGTAGCTCGACGAGGAAGACATCACTTACTTGTGGGTGTTGCTAAACTAAGGGAAGTAAGACGAAGACGAAGGTTCAAAAAGGACACCGAGGCCGAAGGTGAGCTCTCCGAAGGGAAAAGAAAAGTGCCCCACAAATGGCCCCCCACACTATATAGATGGGGGGAAGGGCGGTATGACTACCCGAGCATTAATGGCACCGCCACGTCAGGATACGAAGCCTCGAGGTTTGAGCCCGAACGGACCTAACAGAAGGTCTCCCCCTCGGTTGGGAGTCCGGCCAAAGCCGAACGGACCTGACTGAGGGTCCCCCTTTTGGTTGGGAGTTCGGCCAAAGCCGAACGGACCTGACCGAGGGTCCCCCTCTCGGTTGGGAGTCCGGCCAAATCCGAACGGACCTAACCGAGGGTCCCCCTCTCGGTGGGGAGTCCGGCCAAAGCCGAACGGACCTGACCGAGGGTCCCCCTTTCGGTTGGGAGTCTGGCCAAAGCCGAACGGACCTAATCGAAGGTCCCCCCTCGGTTGGGAGTCCGGCCAAAGCCGAACGGACCTGATCGAGGGTCCCCTTCTCGGTGGGGAGTCCGGCCAAAGCCGAACGGACCTGACCGAGGGTCCCCCTCTCGGTTGGGAGTCTGGCCAAAGCCGAACGGACCTGACTGAGGGTCCCCCTTTCGGTTGGGAGTCCGGCCAAAGCCGAACGGACCTGATCGAGGGTCCCCCTCTCGGTTGGGAGTTCGGCCAAAGCCGAAAGGACTTGACCGAGGGTCCCCCTCTCGGTTGGGAGTTCGGCCAATGCCGAACGGACCTGACCGAGGGTCCCCCTCTCGGTTGGGAGTTCGGCCAAAGCCGAACAGACCTGACTGAAGGTCCCCCCTCGGTTGGGAGTTCTGCCAAAGCCGAACGGACCTGACCGAGGGTCCCCCTTTCGGTTGGGAGTTTGGCTAAGAGCCGAACAGACTTGACTGAAGGTCCCCCCCCTCTGTTGGGAATCCGGCCAAAGCCGAATGGACCTGACCGAGGGTCCTCACCTGGGCAGGGGGCTCGGTGTAAGGCCGATCCGAATCGACCGAAGGTCTTTCCCTCGGTCGACCACAAGCCTCGGTCGCCAGCAATGCCAAGGCCGAAGGAATAAGGCCGAAAAAAAAAGAAAAGGGGAGAGCAGTGATTGCGAAGAAGTTGGTTACTCCCATAGGAAGAAACTCCTAGTGGGAGTAAGGGGGCTCCTGATACAGCCAAATTGATCTCTCGATGGGGAAATGACACGTGTCACCTCCGAGACACGTGTCCTCCACCAGATAAGGATTCCAAGAACTCAATCACGCTCGATCACGTCGTTTGCATGAGGGGAATATTCCCCACAAGAAGGACAGTCGTATGGGAGAAGGACAGAGAAAAAGACAAGAAAGAAACCCTAGCCCCGAAGAAGGATATAAGGAGGCCGAGAGGAAGGAAGAAGGTAAGCTCTGATACCCTCACCATTACTCCCTTATTGAACTGTGCGGCCGACCTTAACTTGAGCGTCGGAGGACTAACCCCAGACAAAGATCCGGGCCTCCGCCGTCTGTGCTTGTGCAGGACCAACTAGCAGGGTTTTTTGGTAGCAACACCACCACATCGAGATATGGCATGGCTAATCATACCACAATGATATATTATATTAAAGAGGGAATCATTCATACCGCACTGTAATATCTATCTGAAAACTAGACCATCATCTAATCGAGACTAGATGCTTGAGAGGCTTGGTAATGTTGATTGGGATTCAACAATAAAGATATTGAACATGATGACCCATATGTTTACTTTAGATCTGGCTTTCCATGGAAGGAGTGCAAACCCTAGTCACTAGATGTTAAAAGAAAGGCAATGTGAGTAGATCCTCAGGAATGAAGTGGAACTCTACCAAACAAATATGTATGGGTAAAGGTCCATAAAATTAACCTTCCTCACACCATTTATCTAGAAGCAAGAGGTTACCTGAAACCATCCATTGGCATTTATTCAACCCAAGGTGGAGATCTTGATTGTGCCTAAAGCAGAAGAGGTATTTGTTCTATTGGAGCGGGTAAACTTCTACCAAAAATCTAGGATTCCAAGTCGAGACTAGACACCATAATAGCTTAACACCGACGCGGTTTTCTAGTCAGGATATATCCAACTAGCAAGTTGTCCCAATTTATCATTGTTTCATCCTTAATATCTGTCATGCCTCGTTCGCATAGAACTGGATCGGTGACCGGGTTCCCTCCGGGTAACCCAAAACCACCAGAATCATCTGATACAGTAACTACAACACAGCAAGCCACACGTGATCCATGGAATATAGTAATATAATACAACGAAAGTCTTATCATAAATGATTGCATGTAATTTTCATAAATGATTGCCTGTAATTTTTCATATACTCTTGATACCCAAATTGTTATACATAAAGTATTTATATGTGGGCCTGTAGACATAATATTTACACAAGAAATAGCAATTTAAATATCGAGAGCACAAAAGGGGAATATACCAAAAGAATTAAAAAGAGTACAGTAAATAGAATCCGTCACTATTGCCCTGCAACACAACCCTCACACGTACAACTGTTACAGTGTTCGAATTCTTCGGGGACCCACCAATCCCTTACTGGGGTTTCGTCAGTAGGACCCGGCATGGGTTCCTCGACAGAGTATCCTACAAAATCATCTAAAAAGGTGTGTACACGAGGGATGAGTTTACTAGCTCAGTAAATAGAAAGAAAGATGCACACAAGCAAATGCATTTCAAATGATATTATATGTATGAGATTCATTTTAATCTTATTCTACCTAAATAATCATTCTAGGTCATAGGTAACGTGCTACTCACAACCACAGTGCGCGTATACCCTCCAGTCCGAGACGCATTCTCCATCCTGCGATACGCCCATAGGTTTGTCGAAGATGGCCCATCGTGAGCACTTGGAAAAGTAAATCGTGGCCGAACCATAGTAAAAATGTAAATTGTGGTTAAACCACAACATAAAAGTAAATCATAGCTGAACCACAGCAGAAATTAAAGATAGTACGATTGGCCCTCTGAATATATCACTAAGGTTTTCAACTGTCTTAATGATCAGCCAGACGTACTTCTAACCACCATGGCGGTTCGTGACCAACGCTTCCCCCTAGTGATAACCCAACACGTAAACCCCTGTTAGGAAGAGTCGTAGCATGAGAGAATATGAAATCCTAACTGCATGCTCCTATATGAAATAGAACAACTGCATAGTACTTCCGTGTCCTATTCCACGATATACCAATGCATTTGTATCCAAGCCGACTATGGCATCTAATCTAGAAATCCCACACATGATCGAAAAATATCATCATTATAATCCATCATATGATAAATCCATTCTCAATATTTCAAGCAAGTAATCATGCATATTGAATTTAAGATACAACATGTTCAGTTCTAAATGCATCATTCATTTATCAATCATGTGCATGGGAATGGCAATCGGAATGTCAATATAGTTTATGAATGCATAAGATGCCAAAAATACTCTGAAAATTAATATCAAAGTCCTCTCCCCACTTACTTATTTTTGTGGAATAATCTGTATTCACGGTAGAGGTAAGATCCGGAGTGAGAATATGAGTTTCTCGAAACCTAGCACAGATAAAGGGTTTAGAAATATGTACAAATCGGGACTATAAATGATGTAGGATATGGTCACGACACGTATGATAGTGTGAAGAAGGTTGTCGGTGAGTTTGAGCTCAAGTGGAGCTCATTTGGGATAAATGTGGGTCATACAAGTGGGTAGGAGAACCCACCTGTGTAGTCTGCCCAGACCGGCAGGTTATACTGGCGGGTCAGCCATCCGTCAGTCTTACCTGTCGATAGAACCAGAAGGGTCAGGAGTGATTGATAGGTCACATCGGTGGGTCAGGCACCCATCTATCTTACCCATCGGTAGAACCAGAGGGGACAGGCGTGACTGGTAGGTCACACCAGCGGGTCAAGCACTCGTCGGCTTTACCCACCAATTTTCTCAGATTGTACTGTTTTCCTTTTTCCTTCTATTCCAACCCTTGGAACCCTAATAGGGTGGTTCCCACACATTCTAAGCCTCATCTACTTGATTGTACCATGGATCTAAGTCATTAACAAGATTTAGGGGAAGAAATCATACCTTTACTTGAAAACCCCAAATCTTAGGATTTCTCCTCCCAAACTCAAATGCCACTTTAATAACTCCCAAATCCTTATTCCTCTTCTCAAATCCTTCAAGGAAATCATACAATGGCTTCATTATCCTCTAGATCCAAACATTCAAAAAGAGAGTTTCATCATATCTCAAGGGTTTATGGTGTTACTTACCTCAAAATGAAGATCTCAAGACATCAGACACTATTCCGGTGATAGAAAGGTGAGGTGCAACTCAAAAATCCAAGGGTAAGTCTCTTTCCTCTTCCTTCTCTCCTTCTTCCTCTTTTCTCCCTCTTCTTTACTCCTCTCACCCACTTTGCTAAAAACCATAAATGAGGGAGAGAGAGTTACAAGAGCTATTTATAAGCTAGTGTTATAAATATCTTCTAAGGTTCGTTTGGTTTTGCCCATTTATGGATCAAAACACATTAAATTGCATTCTCAGGTGATATAATAGGAATCATCGGGCATGCAAGACCTTATTATGACGAGGAGGTCAAAATACACATGCTCATCCAAGCCGACCATGTTGGGATCCACAATACCCCAACAAGTGGGTCACACTGGTGGGTCTCGCACCTACCAGTGACACTCACCAGTTGGGCAAACAAGCCAACCTTGCTATATTTTGGAGGAAAACGGAGTCTTAACATGTACTTCGCCCTCGCCACATGTTATGGACTAAGTTCCTATCATTCAAATAGGATAACGTGCATTTTCTATTCATACATAGCCTTATGATATGTGTAAGGGCATGGCTTTGGCATGTGGATCATCTCGGGTACAAGCTCAATCCTATCTGGCCACCCAGCATTTGATGTCACCCTTGCAATCATGTACATAAGGCACCAACATCAATCCATTATGATTCAGACCCTGCAAGATCAACCTGAACTAACCGATCAATAAACCGGGTTTAAAGAGCAGGGCTTTACATTTACCCCCTCTTTAAAAATTTCATCATTGAAATTAAAGTTACTAGTAGTCCAAAAAGACGAGGATATTTATCCTGGATATCAGCTTCTTTCTCCCAGGATGCTTCCTCAAGTGAAGGATTGACCCATCGCACCTTCATAAAAGCAATGGATCGATTACGAAGAGTCTTCATCTTCTAGTCCATGATTTCAGTAAGCTGCTCCTCATAAGTCATATCAACCTCTAAGTACTCTGATTCCATGGTTAGCACATGTGATGGATCATGTACATACCGTTTTAACATTAAAACATGGAATACACTATGCACGTTGCTGAGAGATGGTGGAAGGGCCAACGTATATGCTACTGAGCTAACCCGTTTTAAGATTTCAAACGGGCCAACATACCTTGGACTCAACTTTCCCTTCCTGTGGAACTTGTGTAAGCCTTTGGTAGGAGAGATTTTCAGAAATACTTTCTTCCCTTCATGGAATTCAATATTTTTTCTGCGATTGTCCGCGTAGCTCTTTTGTCGGGATTGAGCCGCCTTACTTTTCTCACGAATAACATCAACTTTATCACAAGTCATCTGTATCATCTCCGGCCCAAGCATTCTTTGTTCTCCTACATCATCTCAATATAAGGGAGTTCTACACCTCTGCCATACAATGCCTCATATGGAGCCATTTAAATCGTGGATTGATAGCTATTATTATACACAAACTCCATAAAAGGTATGTTTTCTTCCCAACTGCCACTCATTTTCATTGCACATGCTCTGAGCATATCCTCTAATATTTGTATAGTCTGTTTAGATTGTCCGTCAGTCTGTGGATGAAAGGCAGTGCTTAGGTCCACCTGTGTTCCCATAGCATACTGGAGGCTCTTCCAAAATTTAGATGTGAACCTTAGGTCTCTGTCCGACATAATGCTCAAAGGCACTCCATGCAAGCGGACTATGTTTTCCATGTAAAGTTATGCCAGTTTGTCCATGGAGCAGGTGATCTTGATTGAAATGAAATGAGCAATTTTAGTGAGTCTGTCAACTATCATCCAAATCACATCAATTCCCTTGGGTGAATGGGGTAGCTTGGTGATAAAATCCATAGTAAACATGTCCCATTTCCACTCCGGTACTGGGAGAGGTTAAAGAGTGCCATATGGTCGGTGCCATTCTACCTTGACCTTCTAACACGTAAGGCACTGTGCAACATATAGGACTACTGTATTCTTCATCCGTAGCCACCAATAACTTTTCTTAAGATCTTTGTACATCTTGGTGCTTCTGGGGTGAAGGGTGTACTCAGAATTATATGCTTCCTTAATTATCTTGTCTTGAATCCCCATGTTATTGGGTACACACAATCTGCCCCGAAACAATAGTGCTCCGTCATTGGCTATTGTGAAATTAAAATCATCTATCCTTTGCTCTTGGATTTTAACTCTGATTTTCTGTAAGTTAGGATCCATAGGTTGTTTCATGATTATTTCATACCTGATAGATGGTTGTACTTGTAGGGCCACCAGAGATATGGTCAACTGCTTAAAATCCTTTGGTTGCTGATCAAGCTCTAAGGTAGACCCTTCATTTAAAAATCTTTCATCTATCAACATGGCTTCTTACTTAAGTTGTGGGCTGGTGGCCAAATAAGCAAGTGATAGAGTTTGAACTTTTTGGCTCAACACATTAGCCACTACATTAGCCTTACCTGGATGGTACTGTATGTCACAGTCATAATCTTTCATGAGTTCTAATTGTCTCCTCTGTCTCATGTTTCAAATCCCCCTGAGTGAAGAAGTACTTAAGACTTTTGTGATCACTGAATATCTTGTACTTTTCCCCATACAAGTAATGGTGCCAGATCTTCAAGGCAAAGGTAACTGCCGCCAACTCTAGATCATGAGTGGGTTAGTTCATCTCATACTCCTTCAATTGTCTAGATGCATAAGCCACTACCATGCCGTGTTGCATAAGAACGCAACCTAACCCAATTCTGGAGCCATCCGTGTAGACTGTCATTCCACCAGTACCTTCTGGTATCTTCAGTACCAGGGCTGATACCAATCGTTTCTTTAGTTCCTAAAAACTGTCTTCACACTCCTTTGACCATTCAAATTTCACTTCTTTTCTAGTCAACTTAGTCATTGTGGCGGTGATTCGAGAAAAATTCTCAATGAATCGTCAGTAGTAGCCTGCTAATCCTAAGAAACTTTTGATTTCTGTGGCATTTTTGGGAGCTTCCCACTCTACGACTGCTTTTACTTTCCTTGAGTCAACTTTGATCCCATTCTCATACACTATATGCCCTAGGAATCCAACTTGTCTCAACCAAAATTCACACTTGCTGAATTTTGCATATAGCCATTGTTCTCTCAATATTTGAAGTACCATTCTCAAGTGTTGTGCATGCTCTTCTTTCGTTTTCGAGTATATTAAGATGTCATCGATGAAAACGATCATCCACTTATCAAGAACATCATAAAGTACTCGATTCATCAGATCCATAAAGGCTACTAGTGCATTAGTCAAACCAAAAGACAGCACTAGGAATTCATAATGACCATATCGGGTCTTAAAAGCCATCTTGGGTATGTCACTACTCTTTATCTTGAGTCGGTAGTAACCAGACCTAAGATCAATCTTGGAGAATACTTTAGCACCTTACAACTGAATGAAAAGGTCATCTATGCATGACAACGGATACCAGTTCTTGATGGTTAACTTGTTCAATTCCCAATAATCGATGCACATACGTAAACTCCCATCCTTCTTCTTGACAAACAAAACTGGGGCACCCTAAGGAGAAACACTTGGGTGTATGAACCCTTTCTCTAACAAATCCTACAACTGAGTCTGTAACTCCTTTAACTCGGGTGATGCCATTATGTACGGAGTTTTAGACACTAGTGCCGCTCCAGGAACCAAATCAATGGCAAACTCTAACTCCCTGTCAGGCAGAAGTCGGGTTAAATCATTTGAAAAGACATCAGGAAATTCTCTAACTACATTCAATTCCTCTAATGGTGTGACATTTGCTTCTACATCTTGTGCTGAAGCTAGGTAGCCCAGACATCTATCTTCCAATAACTTTACCGCCTGTAATGCAGAGATAAGAATCTTTCTAGTTCATTTTATCTTATCCGCTTGATACACAAGCTCTTTACCATCATCACTGACCACTTTAATTTGCTTCGCGGCACACATGATATTTCCCTGGTGAGTAGATAACTAATTCATGCCTAATATAACATTAAAATTTCGCATATTAAATTTGATAAATTAGACATCCAACTTCTTCCCATCTATTTCAACTTCAACGGAATATAGCCCGTACACTCCATTCAATTGTGCTACCTTACCTGTAGGTGTGCTAACAATCAATTTACTTTCTCTGTCATGTCAATCTTTCTAGCAAATCTTTAGATATAAAAGAATGCAATGCACCAGAATCAAATGATACATAAGCTGGTATACCCGAGATAGATAGGGTACCTGATACCACATCGGGGCTGCCTTAACCTCTTCAACTGATAATGCATACATTCTTCCTTAAGATAGATCACCATGAGTCGAGGCGGGTCTATGAATAAGAGGCTGATTCTGCACCAAAGCTAGCTTGTATAGGCAATCCTTTGTAAAATGCCCAAGTGAATGGCAAATATAGCACCTGTTCTGAGAGGCAAGCACTAGTACTGGGTCCCTCTGTATCTGGCCCTAAATAGCAAGAGGACGAGGTGGCTATGGAGCCGTAGGCACTGTGCTAGTGTTTGGGTAAAAAGAGGTAGTTCCTGGTCTACTGGCTAGTCGGGGTATGTAACCCGATCACCTATAGGGCTATTGATAGAATGGACCATAATTATATGGCCCACAAAAACTCTTGCTCGGGTTGCGTGAATCTGCATAGGGATTGGATCTCTTCCAAAGTCCAGGTGTGGTAGTGGACTCTCCCTTCTGCTTGTCTTCTATAGTCTTGGCCTTCTAAACAATTTGAGAAAAATCAATCAAGTCCATGGCCCCCAAAATTGTGCCAATAGACACTTTTAGTCCTTTTACAAATTTCTTTACCTTTTCCCCTGCTGTTTTCATGTGTGGAGGGGTAAAGTAGAATAATTGCTCAAACTGCTATTGGTACTCAAGGGCAAACTTATTTCCCTGAGTCAAAGCTAAGAATTCAGTTTCCTTTCGATCTCTGAAGCTGGTGGGGTAATAGTTTGATAAGAACAGTTCCTTGAACTGTTCCCAAGTCGGTTCCGGATGAGTTACCGCCAAAATAGACTTAGAAGCCTTCCACCATGAATCAGTTTCATTTCTTAACTGTAACCCAACATAGATGAGCTTTTGAGGTTATGTACATTCTACCACCTCAAATATTTATTGGATCCACTGATCCAGCTCCAGAGGATCACTACCCACCTTGGTGAAGATAGGTGGCAAGTGCCTCTTAAATGATTCCACCAGTCTTGCAGTAGTGGCTGTTGGTGGATAGTACTGAGGATAAGCTAGGTAATACTAGTATAGGGGTGGCACCTTATACGGCGGAGTGCCATGAGGAGAAAACTGTGGAGTAACCCTAGGTGGAGTACCTCCTGGTTGGTCCTGTGATGGTACTACAGGTAATGCACTCTCTTGTGTCTCAACAGGCAGTGCACGAGGAGAAGCACCCCTTGATTGGACTCCAACACCGGGTACAACATGAGGATTTTGTGGGAAAGGTACCCTACGAGGATGCTAACCCATATACATAGGGCGCAACTGTTGTTATACATCATTCATGAAAGTCTACTGTTGTTGGAGTAGTTGTTGCTGGAATGCTTGTTGCGACTATTGGATAAGAGCTGCAACATCATTAGGAGTAATAATAGGAGGAGGATCCAGAATCTCAGGTGTATGTGAGCCCTCAACTATATCTTCTTGTCTAGGACTCACCCGTGGTCGAGTTTCCTGAGGGTTAGGTGGTCATCCAACATGATGGAAACCACATGGGGCCCCTTTTGCATTACTGCTAGATTTAGTATGTACCATGATGCTTTGTACCTGGATTGCATCAAGATTTGGTACAATTTAGTGCCACATTCGTTTCATGTAAGCACAAGATCAAATCACATCATACCTCTAATTATGCAATCGTAATGCATTTCATCATTATAGCACGCATTCCACGCATTGAGTTCCATATGGTATCGCACTTATTTCACATAGGCATGTATGAAGATTAATTGCACATCAACTCATAATTCACGTAAGAATGGGTTCTACAAGGCTTGAAAATCAAATCCCCAAAAACTGGGGATTTTTTGCCCAAAAACCCACATCGGCGGGTTGTACCCGTGGGTGGGTCGTTTTCATGACCCGCCGGTGGCGACCCGCCGGCCTTGTCGGACTTCTGTTTTAAGGGCAAAAAAGCCTTATTTTTAAAACTTTTGATTTCCCTCTTCTCCCTCTCTTCTCCAAATCAGCCAAGGCATCCAACAGAAGGATCTAGGTGCGCTTTCCAAGCCTACTCATGCCCCTACTCAGATTTCAAGCTCCTCAACTTAGTTCTCCATATCAAGTAAGTAGGTTTTCTCCTTCTCCTTTGAGATTTCGGTTACTTTAGTTCAATAACCTCAAAAACTTCATTTCATCATGATTTTCTCCAACAAAATTGAATGTAGCATGTGAATGTGATACATACTTCATGAATGTATACTTTAATCCTCCATATATGTCATATCTAGCATTTGATAAACCTATCTTCCCAAATTTTTTGTTGTTTTAGGGTTTTCCCCCTTTTTCCTTTTTTTGCTTGCACAATGTAAGATTGAATGAGTCTAATCACTCATATTTTATTACACATTAGTGGTAGGAATGCTGCATTGTACATATGCGTCACTTTTCACACTTTGGCATGAATTTCCCCATGTCTAGGTTAGTGTTCTTGGGGAAAATTTGGGCCTTTCACTTATTTGACCTCAATATGCCGATTACCCACATTTTTCATGAATTTAAACCTTTCCTCTTATGTTATTGCCAACAATTTTTCCTAAAAGCATTTGATATGCTAGGCTTGTGCTACTCTTTGTGAAATTTTCCATTTACTATTCTTTTGGAAAATTTATCAATTTCTTCAAATGATAGGCAACCTTGGTATTTACATGTATCCATGCCTTAAATAATGTCTCCATTTCTTGTCTTATATTGGTGTATTACCTCAAACATCGAAGTTCTATAATGTGCATTTATCCACATATGGTACTTGCCATTTACCTTTCACATATAGTTTCATTATGTCAATAGCATTAAACTTGTATGGTTCTTCTCCCTCATTTGTCATGCTACATGTGTTGCTCCCCTTGTACACTTCTCTTGCATGTCATTTCCTTTACTCTCATTCTTTATTTTACAATTTTCTTCTTTTTGCACCTTATCAGTTTTCTTACATACTCTTTCCTAATCTTTTGCAGGATGTCTTCCCGCAAAGGCAAAGGGGCAACTTCCTCACTAGAAGCGGGCAAACTTCTAGTAGGAAGAAGAGGGGTTCTGCTTCCCGGGCTTGACCGACAAGAGGCCTCTCCGAGGAGTTCGAGGATTATGATGACAATGTATTTCGCAGTCTTAAGGCTGCACGCTCTTGGGTCGAATTTAAAAAGATACCCGTATTGATGGAAAAATCAATTGTGATAGGGGATTTTGCTCGAGTTCGGCTACTCGAGTGATTCACAGCCCTTGATTGGGAATCCATGTTATCTTTTGACCGTCAGGGCTACCCCAACCTCGTGTAGCTATTCTATTGTAACCTAGAGGTGGTCTACGACGATCGGATGTATACCCTCAATAGCCGAGTAAAGGGTCGGAACATCAAGCTTCCCATTGATTTACTGATGAAGATCCTAAGCATCTTATTGGAGGGTATATGGTACTATTGCTCTCACAGGGGTAGAGCCTTGGGTCACCAAATGAGCGAGGACTTCTAGAAGCATCTCTACCGGACCATCTGTGGTAGCTAGGCCTGACCCGAGTCTTAGACATCCTTCTATGCTGAGGTTAGAGTCTTTAGTCGCTTGGCTTAGTTCAACCTGCTTCCACGTGCTGGGCACCAGAACTAGGTGACCTTCATGGCTGCATATGTGGCCTATTGCCTCTACACTGCTTTGGATGGTCGTCCATGCCTGTGCCTTCCTTACGTGATTATGAAGATGATGGAGTACCATGCAGCTTATCCCGCAGATGGTAACTACCCCTACTCTCAGTCACTTATCAAGATCTTTGAGTATTTTCACATGGACCTTGAGGGTGAGGTGGGTAGTGCCCCCTCAGACAGATTTGCCCCAGGTATCTTGCATAAGATGGAGTTAGTCCATCTGATGGAGTCAGTAGTGGGGAGGTAGCCTAGGAGGAGGTTGATGATAAGGAGGATGACAAGGACTATATCCCCGAGGAGGAGGATATAGATGTGGATGTAGAAATGGAGGATGAGGTCCCCATCAGATCAGTTCCACCATCTCCAGGTGGAGCCTTTTATTTCCAGGGCTTGATGGCCGAGTTGAAGGCACTACAGGAGGGTCAGGAGAAGCTCCTGCCAGGGTAGGCAGCTATGAAGGAAACCCAGGCTAACATGGTCATGGACATAGATGACTTGGATACTAACTTGGACTCAGCTACCAGAGATATGGTGAGGAGCCTGAGGTACCTTCAAGAAGATATGGATTTAGTGCACCACTGGTTTGATTACTGTAATCAACGCCTGGGAATTAACTCAAGATCTCGAGTGGAGGAGGTCATCGACTTAGATGACGACTGATGATGAGGATTGATGGAATTGTTGTTTTTCTTATCTTTCTTTTGGGATGTGCTATGGAATTCTATCTTCTTTCTTTTTTTCCTTTTACTCTTCTATTTTCTTCTTTTGTTGTCATTTCGTGGATTCTATGTTGTGTAAGGAATTATTCTGTGATTATGTAATCTTGCTTTTTGTGTGAACTTTTGGTAGCCCCAACATATGAATACATCATGGAAAAATTTTCATGTTTTGTGTACTTTTAGATTTTTATATGAAGTCTTTTATGTTTTTTCCAACCCCCTTGTCCTATTTTTGGGCTTCTAATAATTTAAATCTTGCAAGCTATGTGTGATTAGAGCATCGTGCTCTGATACCATGTTGTCATGCCCCATTCACATAGAACCAGACTGGTGATCGGGTTCCCTTTGGGTAACCCAAAACCACTAGGATCATCTGATACAATAACCACAACACAGCAAGCCACACTTCAACGAAAATCTTATCATAAATGATTACTTGTAATTTCTCTTATACTCTTGAGACCCAAATTGTTGTACATAAAGTATTTACATGTGGACCCATAGGCATGATATTTACACAAGAAATAATAATTTAAATATCGAGAGCACAAAAGGGGAACATACCAAAAGAATAAAAAAGAGTATAGTAAATAGAATTTGTCACTGTTGCCCTGTAACACAACCCTCACATAGGCAGTGGTCTCCGTGTTTGAATTCTTCGGGGACCCACTAATCCCCCACTGGGGTTTCCATCAGTAGGACCTGGCATGGGTTCCTCTACAGAGTATCCTGCAAAATCATCTAACAAGGTGTGTACACGAGGGGTGAGCTCAATAGCTCAGTAAATAGAAAGAAAGACGCACACAAGCAAATGCATTTCAAATGATACTATATGCATGAGATTCATTTTAATCATATTCCACCTAAATAATCATTCTAGGTCATAAGTAACGTGTTACTCACAACCACAGTGCACGTAAGCCCCGGGTCCGAGACACATTCTCCATCCCGTGATACGCCCATAGGGTTGTCAGAGAAGGCCCATTGTGAGCACTCAAAAAAGTTAATCGTGATCGAACCACAACAAAAATAAAAATCGTGGTCAAACCACAATATAAAAGTAAATCGTGGCTAAACCACAGTAGAAATTAAAGGCAGTACAATTGGGCCTCTGAATATATCACCAAGGTTTTCAATTGTCCTAATGATCTGCCAGACGTACTTCTAACCACTACGGCGGTTTGCGACCGATGCTTCCCCCCAATGATAACCCAATACGTAAACCCCTGTTGGGAAAGGTGGTAGCACAAGGGCATATGAAATCTGAACTACATGCTCCTACATAAGATAGGATAACTGCATAGTACTTTCGTGTCCCATTTCACGGTGTACCAATACATTTGTATCCAAGCCGACTACTGCATCTAATCTAGAAATCCCAAACATGATCGAAAAACATCATCATCATAACTCATCATATGATAAATTCATTCTCAAGATTTCAAGCAAGTAATCATGCATATTGAATTTAAGATACAACATGTTCAGTTCTAAATGCATTATTCATTCATCAATCATGTACAATGGAATGACAATCGGAATGTCAATATAGTCTATGAATGTATAGGATGCGAAAAAACACTCTAAAATTAAGATCAAAGTCCTCTCCCCACTTATTCTTTTGGAAGAATCTGCACTCGCAGTACAGGTAAGATCCAGAGTGAGAAGATGAGTTTCTTGAAACCTAGCACCGATAAAGGGTTTAGAAATACGTACAAATCGAAACTATAAATGATGTAGAATATGATCACGATGCGTATGATAGTGTGAAGCAGGTTGTCGGTGAGTTTGAGCTCAAGTGGAGCTCATTTGGGCTATAGGTGGGTCATACAAGTGGGTAGTAGAACCCACCTGTGTAGTCTGCCCAGACCGACGGGTCATACTAGCGGGTCAGGCACCCATTGGTCTTACCCATCGATAGAACTAGAAGGGTCAGGGGTAACTAGTAGGTCACACCAGCGGGTCAGGCACCCACATGTCTTACCCGTCTATAGAACCAGAGGGGACAGGCGTGACTGGTAGGTCACACCGGCGGGTTAGGCACCCGCCGGTCTTACTAGCCAGTTTTCTCATATTTTGTTGTTTTCCTTCTTTCTTCTATTCCAATTCTTCAAACCCCAATAGGGTGATTCCCACTTCATTTTTCATGCATTCTAAGCCTCATCTACTTGATTGTACCATGGATCTAAGTCATTAACAAGATTTGGGAGAATAAATCATACCTTTACTTGAAAACCCCAAATCTTGGGATTTCTCTTCCCAAACTCAAATGCCACTTCAATAACTCCCAAATCCTTGTTTCCCTTCTCAAATCCTTCAAGGAAATCATACAATGACTTCATTATCCTCTAGATCCAAACATACACAAAGAGAGTTTCATCATATCTCAAGGGTTTATGGTGTTACTTACCTCAAAATGAAGATCTCAAGACATCAGACACTATTTCGGTGATGGAAAGGTGAGGTGTAGCTCCAAAATCCAAGGGGTAAGTCTCTTTCCTCTTCCTTCTTTCCTTCTTCCTCTTTTCTCCCTCTTCTTTAGTCCTCTCACCCAATTTGCTAAAAACCACAAGTGATGGGAGAGAGAGTTACGAAAGCTATTTATCCCCTAGTGTTATAAATATCTTCTATGGTCCGTTTGGTTTTGCCCATTTATGGACCAAAACACATTAAATCGCATTCTCAGGCGATATAGCCGGCATCATCGGCCATGCAAGACCTCATAACGACAAGGAGGTCAAAATACACGTGCTCATCTAAGCCGGCCATGCTAGGGTCCACAATACCCCAACATGTGGGTCACACTAGTGGGTCTCGCACCTACCAGTGACACTCACTAGTTGGCCAAACAAGCCAACATTGTTGTATTTTGGAGGAAAACAGAGTCTTAGCATGTACTTCGCTCTCGCCACATGTTGTGGACCAAGTTTCTATCATTCAAATAGGATAACATACCTTTCCTATCCATATATGGCCTTGTGATATGTGTAAGGGCACGACTTAGGCGTGCAGATCATCTCGGGTACCGACTCAATCCTGTCCAGCCATCCCGCATTTGACGTCACCCTTGCAGTCATGTTCCATAAGACACCGGCATCAATCCATTCCAATTTAGACCCTCTAAGATCAACCCGAACCAAACTACCAATAAACCGGATTTAAAGAGCAGGGCTTTACAATATCATCATCAACAAGGAGTAAATCATCCTCACTATCGTTATCTAATGGTCTTTCAGGTCATGGTGAAGGGTTGTAGAGGTAGAAGCCATTGAGAGAAAATGAAGGTCAAAAACGATATAAGAAGATGCAAACAACAAAATGGAGAGCAAAGGAATTCACATAATTCGCACACCAAGGATGCGGTCTCAAGCAATACTCACAAGGAGGAGAAAAGTAAAAAATATTATCTACAATATTGGACCATAATTATTACTAACTACTAACAAAAAATGGTATTTTAACCTCCAAATAGCCGTTAAGTTTGTTTCCTTAAATGGTGCTACTAAATCTTTTGGAATATTAAGCAAGTTTTATGCTCTTCTCTTTGCTCGCATTGGTGGCAATTCTTTTGGAAAATAAAATTCATCTAAATTTTTTTTCCTATAGGATATTATTGGGAAATTTTTGAATATTAATTTAAACTGTGGCTTTTTCCTCCCTTATAGATAATTTACTCACCATGTGTTCCTCTCTTGCAAATTCTCCAAACGCATTTGGGATACAAGGCCATTAGGGTTGAGACCTGACAATCTTACCAATAGTTCCCCCTCTAGCCTTGTTATTCTTTAACTTTAAGTTAATACATGAACAAGATAATCGTTGGTTTTTTTGGTATTCTAATGGTCTCTTTCTACTTAATATGGTCTCAAAAAATCAAGTAGTCAGCTCTAAGGTAAAACCCAACCCTATGACTGTCATTTCAATATTGACCGATGGGTCTCAAATCTTCATCTATCTTTTAATACACTAGGAATATATGTTGATGATGTCTCCTTTACTGAGACTCCCAACATCACTAGCCATCCTATAACCCTTCCTTATGAGAACTTCCCTATTTTGATTTGTATAGGTGTTTATATCGTTGCTTAAAATGTTTTAGGACGAGCATTTGATATACTTTTCTAGGGAACACTTTGTTTTAATTAATGCAAATTACATAATGGTAGGAAAAGGTGTCGATGCATATACCAGAGACCTACTCAACGGTTTGAAGAAGGTCAGGACTGTTGAAGAAATTTGGAGTGATTCAGTGGATTTGCATAATCTGGTTGTTAACGCCAGCACCAATTCATGGCCTTGGAGCTCGGTCCCTTTATTTATTTTTGTTTCTAAATCCATTTTTTCATTTTTTTTTCTTCTAATTTTTGTCATTGGAGCCCTAATTGATGTATCCAGCTGTCTTAGTTAATGTTTACCCAAAAAAAGAAGCTATCTCAATTAATGGAAATTTTCAAGAGGGAGTAGAAGGCTCAAACGAATGATCTTTCATGGCCTTACATTAGAGAGCCCAAAGGCTACCTATCACTAAGTTACAAGCACCTCCCACTTTTAGTTTTTTTTTTTTTTGGAAAATTACATATACCACCTCTAAAAAAAAAAAAAACACATGACTTGTGAGGGTCACTTTTTCCAAAAATTACTTATGCTCCCATTTTGAGTGATGGTGTAAACTTAAAAAGAGTTAGAAAATAGGAAACGATAATACTGACCCTCTTATATATCCTTTTAACCCATCCTTCATATTGTAAAACCCCATATACTTACATGTACACCATTGAAGACTTGCTAGACAATCACCTCATTGAAGAAGACGGTGAAGTAGAGTAGAACTACCTCCATTAATACATGCAACACCTATCAACCAACAGTGAGAAAAAATGATGTCTAGAATCTAAGTTGCCTATGGCTAAACCCAGGACGTTGAGCGTGATTCATATCTTTGCCATAGGCAACTCAGATTCTCAACATCATATGAAAAAATTGTTTGGCTTCTTCAGAGGTACCAGCTGAAATTGTTTACCCGTGGATCACCAACAGGTCACACAGCTTCCGTAGGGCTTGAGCTGTAATGCCAAAACCCAGTTAATAGTGGATTTTAACGCAAGACCTACATATGAATATCTAATAATAAGCAGCTTGCATCATATTAAAAATGAGATAGCTGATGTAGATAAGTTCTTGGGCTTAAAGTACAACTACAAGAATCACAAAGCAAAAAACAACTGATGTAGGTTATACCAATGTTGCACAGAGTATCGAGAAGGAGGATATGGATTCTTCAATTGGTGTGAACCCATGTGTGCTCTTGATGGGGTTCAAGTGACTAAAGATATACTGTGTCATCAACGATAAAAAAAAAAACATTTCAACAGTTGAAGGAAGAGTTGCAAGGGATGATGGAAGGGATCCGTGATGTGAAGAAGATAATGGTTATGATGGGTCATATCATAATAGTCATGCTTCTTGTTATTATTGTATATTTCAGTGGAGCTTATTAAGGAGAAGTTAACTTATCAAGGAGAAGTTGATGTACTCGATCCATGTTATTAATGGAATTGTTATTGTTTTGCAAGATTGGCAGTAGCACCACCAAAAAATGCACATCCGAATTTAAAACTCATTTCAACATCCAATACAGGGAACCATAGACATCATCATTAGTATAAGTTTAAATCCATCACACACAAGAAGTGCCATATGAGTTTAGAACAAAACACATCATTATTAAAACCACATAAACCAACTCCCAAACCAAAACATCACTAGTCCTTTTATTTTTTTTTCAAATTAATACAATGTGTTCTTAACATTCAAGTAAGGCTCTAACCAAATTCAGATCTAATAACTCTAAGGTTGACTGTCATCATCCCCCCTTTCTGGAAGTTGCTTCTTTGGCAGCTACACTCTTTTCCCTTATAGTTGCTGCCTTCTTAGAATTCCTTACCTTTTGTTTTTCTCTTGCATTGACTTGGGTGATAGAAGTTGAACCTTGAGATCTAATGCTACTTTAAGAGCAGTCGGTTGCATTCTCATCAACATGCATTTGCTTTATCTACATCATGAAGAAAGAAAAAGCAATAAATAAACTAAGGTGTATAAAAAAAATATGACTTAAGTACACCATCCAAATGATATTACCTTCACACCATGCTGAGTGTCACAAGGTTTTGTGAAGTTACCAATTCAGTTAGGTATTCTTTTGTGTTAAGTTTGTCTCGAATTCTTGACCCGTTTTGAAGATTGACCCGATCCGAGGGGTTGGGCAGATAGGCCCAAGCCTGGAGCCCATCACTGATCTCGTATGGGGGTGTTTGACCGGATCGATCGTGACCCAATGGGTCGACCAGCGATTTGGAATATATATAATGTGTTGTTGCTTGTTGAGAAAGTCATTGTATTTTGGGGTTTTTCGAGCTAGGGTTTCAAGGCGAGTTTTTCCTCGCCGCTGCTAGGGTGTAATTTCTCTTCTGCATAGTGAATCATCTTCTTCTTCGCCCGAGGATGTAGCACACCACCTTGGTGTGTGAACCTCGTTAAATCTCTGTGTCGTACGGATCTATTGTCTCTTTATTATTCGTGTTTCTTGGTGTTTGATCTTACATTTTGGCTATCCGATTGTTTCCATTATAGAGCATATAGACAACCTAGTTAATACAATGTAGTTAATATATTTTCAGAGAGAGAGAGAGAGAGATCACCTTGCAAGTCGTTGCAATTCTTTAGATGGCCGATTGCAGATCATTGGAGCTCCATTCTCGAAGCTTTCGAGCTCACCTTGCAGGTTGTCGCAGGTCTGAAACGAAGGGTTTCGAGCCTTAAAAGTTAGAGATTTGGGGGTTTATTGAAGGAAGGTTTAACTTATTGTTTTACCCTTCCTCAAATGTAGTCTGACCATTTATCAAAGTTTAATGGCCTGATATCATCAAATAAATTTAGTAAAATAAAAATAATACGTATAATTTTTTTAAAAATGATCCTCATATGTTATATGATTTTTTTTTTTTTTTTTTTTTTTTTTTACATTTAATTTTCTCAACAAAGTTTGAACAATATTTTCTTATTATTGACCGAAGGTAAATAATGTAGATTCATCTCTACTCAGCTGGGTAATTAACAAAATGATACGACTCAGATCGATCCATGAGGCATCCATTTTCACATTAAGAAAGTAGGGGAGAGATAAGGTAGGAAAGATGAAGATTCGAATAAATGATCTTCTACACTTTTATGCCAGACCTATAGCTAGCAGCGCCCATTGAGCTACAAGCTCATTCCCATATCTAGTTTAGTATCAAAAGATGCAATTGTAACTCAAGGGTGTCTTCACCCAAATTGACTCAATAAGTCCAAAATTTTCCTGCTATGATAAAACATAAAATGTGTATCAAAAGCCTGTTCACTTCTTAGAATAATCATGGGTTGGCAATTGGCCTTTTGGCCTTTTGGCTTTGGCGTGATCAGGAGAATAGACAACATATATTCGTGGGTTAGGTGAAGACAAACAAATCCATCCACCCACACTATTTGTCTTATTTCCGCTTCTAATTTTGTGAACAATGCTCGCTCAACCAATCTCTTTCAAATTTCTGCCATTTTACCCAAGTGCCCCGCTGGTCATTCGTTATTAACTTCAGTTTAATGTTCCAAGTTCCAACTACAAACCTCATATAATCCGAGACCGGATTGTACTTGGGTTCTCCTACATCCCTTTTGCTGACACATGTAATCCATTAAAGATTATTTTTGAGATTACCTACAAAGCTTATCACTCTTTATCTCTCTCCTCCTACTTAAATGCCTTGTGTCTCTCCGCTCGACTTTAATGTTAGACATTATTCACTTTATATATATATATATATATATATAAAATAAAACTATTTTCTATTTTTATTTCTTATTTCAATTAATTGATTCCATCAATACTTATACAAAACGCTCTCTCTCTTCTGATGTGATACAACATCAATATTGATCCAATAAGATACTGATTCGATCCAATATGATATTGTTCAATTGGATCGGTATTAAAACCCTAAGTCCAAAATACCATTTTGGGAACTCTATAGGTGGAGGAATCTCGTTTTCTTTTAACCATGGTGATCCATTCATCATAGGCTTCATATGAATGAGAGATGACATCAGAAGGGTATTTTGGACTTATACTAAAACTCTATAGGATTTGTAACCCTAGGATGGTGGGTGAACCGTCCTCTATGGATGAGTAAAAATTTATTCTTTTTTTTTTTTTTTTT
>NW_024869257.1:0-28467 GCF_013358625.1 Macadamia integrifolia | reverse complement strand
GACTAAAAAAAATGCTTCCCAGTCTCCTCTCAATCTTCCTCCTCACTCCTACATTCATAAAAAATGCTGATATAGAACATTAGTGATGCATCAATGAAAAGAAGCAAATTTGTTGGACAAAGTGCATTAGAAAACAACTCAAAGGCCACCTATGGTACAAGTTACAACCCTAAACACAAGAATTCATTTTTTCTCTTTGCCGGACATAAAAAAGAATGAAAGTAACAACATACATGCTACAAGAGCAGCGAAAAGAAAGTGGAGACAGGTGACTAATAGAAGATTTCGTAATGCTGGTAGCCACTGCATGGGGAGAAGAACCAGGACTTTCTGCTTGAAGAAAGAATGTGAGATGATTACTCTGAAACATTTTGTTATTATTCTCATTTAAAATTTCACTACTTAAACATGAAACTGACTGTCTGGGACTCCACTGAGCTGATGATTGATCAATTCTATTATTGTAATGTCCCCCCAACTTCATGCCCAACCGTAGCCTAAAAGAACTTGTATTCTGATTTGTCTCTCATCCATGGTGGTATTTTCCCAACCATCTAATACAACAGGACATCAACAGCCTGCACACATTTCCCACACAACCACAGCTTTGCCAATGATAGCAAAGGCTAAACTCTGTCAAGTGTGTTTCACATTTACATCTCCTTAGAGGAAGCGCCAAGCGAAGAGGACAACATGTAGGAGAAATGGAAATTTGGGTTCTAGAGGGATTTGGTTTTGCTCATATTTTACATGAGATGCTTNTTCGGCTTGTGGGTTTGTATTTGTTTGATTTTGTTTGATTCCTTTCCACGTGTATGAGTTTTTTATGTAACAGATTCTGCTCATTGCTCATATTTTACAAGAGATGCTTACTTATAAACGGGATCATATCAGAGCTCATCAGAGAGTATTTGGGATACAATCATTGGAGAAACAATACATAACCATTTACATCATATTGTTAGGCATCCATACTTCCCTGTAGATATTGGATAAATCAATTCCACTCCAAGGGATCCAAGATCTAACTTTTTCTATTGGATCTAAAAGTGAACCATCAGGCATTCCCATAAAAGTAATTGCTTCCAGACATACAATCAATCTCTCCAGGAATTAGAACATCTACAGATGTTTCTTCTTCTTTTAAGGACTATTTGACTCCTTGTTATCAAGCAAAAAAATCTGAAAAATGAAATTTATAGAGCTGGTCACAAGTCTATGAATTTCTTTTGAAAAAACTAGTCTTTTATTTTCACCAAAAATGTATTCAAAACCATCAAACCCACAATAAAAACAGTGATTGATTTCTCAAGGAATTTAGGGGAGGACAACGCTAGAGGTTTTTTTGTAACCCTAAAAAAAAATGATGGAAGAACCTCCTAAATACCTTACTGGAGACTAAAAAGGGTCATAAGCAATTCTAGACTAGTGTCTCAATTAAACGAGTAAAATTTCAAGGATCAAGTCAACAAAAGACAACATGAAACATATATTATAATATCAAATCAAATAGTATATTGGTTGACAAAAAAATCCACTTTCGGTTTTAACAATAGATGGGAAGAAACAGATTCCCTAATTCAACTGCCACAACAAAATCAATGGCAAAAAATTCTAAATAAGATATGCAAATCAATCCCTGAATTGTGAAGAATAAATCCAAGGAAAGATTCAAGCATCAAGTAAGCAAAATCCATTTCAAAAAAATTGGGAGACGATAGGGAGAAAAAGGTAAACCACCTAATTTCTTAAATCAAAAGTTATGAAGCAGACCAACCAAGACAAACTGGAAATTCAAAAATCATAACTACAAATTTTAGCTCTTCACAACAAAAATCTCACAAAAATTGAACCACTTTTTAAAAGATTTTCTCAAAACAAAACTAAACAAAAATTAAAGAAAAAGAAGAAGAACTCATCTGATATGTGTAATCTGCTAAATAGTGGGGTGTATGAGAAGCAATAATAGAAGGTGAAGAAACAAGGAGGAGGATCCCTTTCTCTCGATATCAATTTATATCTCAAAGACACCACAACCCTTTGTTTTCCTCTTATCTTTCCAAGTGAAGTTTCATTCCCTGCTCGAAAATAAAAATAAAAAAATAAAAAGAAATAAAAAAGAAAAAACAACTCTTAGTTAAGAACGCAATGAAATATGCCAGAGTGGGGGATTTGGAGAGTGATGAAGGACAGGATGCTGGCGATGGAGACGACTGCGGCAAAGCAATACTACCATCTTTAAGGAACATAACAAAGTATGGAAAAGAGTGTATTGAAAGAAATAAGCAAACCCATATCAACATGTTTTACAATAGAATTTATGAGAAAAAAATACAAATAGATAAAACGAAGTAGAATATGGACCTATCTGTCATTGGAAGCAGGAGGGACAAAGAGTGTGTTCGTACTAGAGAAGATGCCGGTACCGGTTGACTGAGGTTGTTTTAATACCGGGCTTCCAAATAACTGTGTGATCGCAGAATACTAGGGTTTTGAACCACCAAGTATTACAAAAAAGGGACCGTATAAGCTTCCATTCTATCTGCATATCCAAGTTAGTTCATTTATTGCTAGCTGTAAATATCGAGTGCACCTTAATTCTATAGCATATTCCTAAGGCAACAACAATAATTGAAGAAATGCATGACTGTGAAATAAAAAAATGACTCTATTGTAGTCAATATGCAACAATTCAGATTAGCCACCTCATCCGTGCTGATGGCCTAAATGCAATCTAGTTCACCAACAATTCAGCCACTCATACGAAGCAGGCAAGGAGGAGAAATTACATTAAGGAGGCCAATCTAGCTGATAGCCTAGAAGCTGGTCTTCTCTGTCCTGACAGTGGCTTAACGGAAGCTGTCACAGACTTGAAAGATTTGCTCTTCGGTGAACCAGATTTTTCTTTTGGAAAAATTTAAAGGAAGGAAACTCAATGATCCTATCTTCACCACCTTATTATATATATAAAAAATAAGAAAACCCTTAACTCATGGATGCTCTAATGGCCAAAAAGGGGATAGTGAAACCTATGTGATCTAGACCTTTAGGTTTTTTCCATTGTAAGTGTTATTATTGTCTCCTAGCATCCTCCCCCTCTCCTCTTCGTCCCCCCTCTTGAGGGTGGGCCCTATGTATTCTCTCTTCTTTTTTTTTTTCTCTTCTTTCCCCTTTTCGGGGTTGTATTGTTTTTTCCTCTCTTTGGTAATGAATAATTTATTCACATATAAAAAATTTTGGAAAATTTTTTAACCTTAAATCACTTCATCTGTTTTGCTTCTTTTTTGGTAAAGGTTGGATAAGAGGTTGAAACTTAAAAGCAAATGGGAACAACATAAGTAATGACATGATAACAACAAACATAAAGGACCAAAGAATGAGGGTTAAGGATAAAGTCCTAGATACGAACCTGATCATCCTAGATACGAAACTGATCTGTCCATTACAGACTGGTAAAAGTCCCAAGAATCAAGCCTTTTCCCATATCTGGATAATCAAGTTCATTAAACAAAGTAGATATGAAGGAACCAAAATTTGGTAATAAATGGAACTATATAACTTGAAAGCATAAAGTACCTCCTCAAAAATGAACCAAAATTTGGTAATAAATGACCTATATATAACTTGTAAACATAAAATACCTCTCCAAAAATAGGATTCACTGAAAAAGATCCAAGTCCATATCAAAACATTTAGTATTTGAAGTATAAGAAATATTCGGCACAAGCATATTTGTATAGTTTGATTGCATCCAATGCAATGCATGAAGAAATTGGATGCCCAGAATCAGTAAATCCACAGGAAAATGAACTTAAAGATAACACAATTAGGAGCAAACTCAACAAAGATGAATAAGAGGATTTCCAATCAGATCAAAGAATTAAAAGTTCACCAAATATTTGCAATGCATGACTTACAAATATTAGGCATTACAAGATTACATCAATAAGCATGTGCTAGGGCAAAGAGCGTAACAAACATAGTTCATAGATGTAGGGAAATAATATTAAGAAATTTCCTTTATCGATATGGAGTTATTTCAGTGCATATTTTCCTGAATTTGAGCTAGTCTGAGATTACTCTGCAGCAGCAGTGCTTTACAAGGACATGAAATAAGCGAAGAGTGTTGTGCTCTATTATAGGCGTTAAGCTGTCAAATATCAATGGGCAGTAGAGAAGTTCTATATAAACTATTGAAAGAGTGAACTAGCTTCTTTTAAAACAATTCGGTTCTCACATCCCACTCTCCATCTGTGATTACAGAAAGATAAGATGACAAAAAACAGTAATTAAAGTGGAAATTGAAATTATTCGCTCTTCTCACTCTGCTGTGGTAAACATCATAACAAAGGTCCAATAGAGAGACATCTATACAAAATTCCCTATCTTCCACAATAAGATGAAACGAAACTTGCTTTCATTTTAAATTGACAGTAATTTGCGAGAGAAAAACTGCACAAGGTATACACTGAGATTTCCCATTGAAGCAAAACTCATGATGACAAAGAGGAAAGATGGAATGAACATAGCAACTAAAAATTACATATTCCAACCATGGTCAATGTCCATCAGTTCAACAGAACAGAGAATTTCCCCCTCCAACCACTTTTCCCAACATTCTCGCATTGCAGGTTTTTACAGTGCAAGTTAGAAAGTTGATTTCAATGAAAAAAACAAAGAACCACAGCCTTCACCAGGAGTGGTTCGATTTTGTCTAAAGGATGTGTCTAGAAGACGTTGAGAAACATCTGCAGGTAGAGCTGCAAACAGAGGAAATAGTTCACTGATAAACTGATCAACTAGAATCTGGAAGTTATTTTTTTCTTTTTCTTTTTTTCAATCCTAGATCAGAAGAACTAAACTATGTATAAAATTTAAACAAACATGAAAATCAGGTTGATAACAATTCATTATCAATAGGAATGAATCTGTTCAATTGTAATACATTTTTTACAAACTACAAAATGTATGGGCTGAAATAAACAAGATAGTAGAATAAGTTAAAAAGACTGATGATTGATTCTGAATGTCAACAAACAATGTCAATAAAAAGGAGATGCTACTCCAGAAAAAAGTTTAAATTATAACTGTTTTGTCATCAGATTCTTTATGAGGTTGGTTCATTGACCATGAAATGACATATTCTATAGACCACCCAAAAGAAACAAAATCAAACAAACAAAAAATAGAAGACAAATAATATTGGTGGCAGCCCCCAATCAATAAATTGAAAATATGCACTGCCTGATAAGAAATAGAAAAATGAAAGAAAAAGGGAAAACAAAAAGATCAGACTTTCAAAACATTCAAGGTACCGCCAAAAATAAAATTTACCTGTAAAGGCAACTTAGTAAAAAAAGTTCATAATCGGAACAGTTAATTGCCTCAAGTTGATGTAAAATATCAACTGATGCATCTAGATCACCCTCATTTACCAACAACCATGATGCCAAGATTTTCCAAACCGTCACTTGTTGGTTCTCAGAAGGAGAACCATCTCCTCAGATCTGGTATCTAAGATGTTGCATAGGGACTGAAAGAAGAGATTCTTGTCATCATTGTCTGAGCTTATGGAAGATCTCCCTGTTCAAAGATGTTAGCATCACCAGATGGAATGCATGATTAATACTGTAGAATAGAACCCAGAGAATGGTGTGAATGTAGCAGTCATTTCAATAAACAAAGTAAACAGGACTATTCATACAAAAGTTTTTTTTTCTTCCCCGGGGGGGGGGGGGGTCAGGGTTTGGAAACGGAGTCTGCAATCATTAGATCAGGATAGCCACATCAACTAATTTAGTAAAATTCATCGTTCTATACAAAGCTTCCAAGTTCAAATAAAATGTGTAGACTTAAGACGCTGAAATAATTAGAAGTCCATAACAATCAGATGTATGAAGACATCACCATGCTAATTATGACCACCCTATTCACTGAACAACAAAATAAGGGAGAAAAGAAGAAAATCTAGCCTCAATGACAAACAGTTCTATTTCAAATTTGAAATTGAAAAATAAGAAACATTGCATATCTCCAAGTACACAGTCCTATAAATCTTATGTTAACATGAAAAGAGGCTTTACTAAACATTAGGATACCTTTCCCATGAAGAGGCAAGAGAAAAATCATCAAATCCTTCAAGCTGCATCACTAAGTTAAGAAACCATAATTCTATTGCTGCCGGTAAATTCTCTAAAAATGTACTTATTAATCAGTTAGACTTAAAACACATTAAGCGATAAAACCAACAACATGAGTTCTAAGAGCCAAAACCAATGCTAAAACTATACATAGTTGAATATAAATATCAAATGCACCACAATCTTATCCTCCTCCTACACATTATGGGTGCACCAAATCCTTGTTTATTGTTATTGATCTGTTGATTTACTTTCTAAGAAGATAGAGTCAGTGTTGCTGGGTTTATTGCAAATAAATAAATAAATGTTATTTCATTATTGGAACAATCAATTTGGGTAAGGCTATGCTAGTTTACACAAAAGAATTTACAAATCTACCTCCACTCCTTCACCCAAACAGTTATCCAAGAAAGTAGAGAATTTTTTTTTTTTTTTTTTTTTTTTTTTTGGGTGTGGGGTGGGGGTGGGGGTGGGGGTGGGGGAGTGGTGTTGATGAAGGTGAGAAAGAGAACTTGTGGATGAGAAGCTTCCAAACAGGCTAAAACTGAAAATATAGACTCATGCGAGTCATTCATTCAAAAAAAAAAGAAAAAAAAGCTATTGAATCTGCACGAATCGACAGGATATCAGTCGGCACCTATCAGGTCTAACCAATTTCGTATTTTCCCAAAAAGTTACATCATAGTTGAGTGACAGATGAATTCAGCATTTTTTATAAACCCACCAATAAATAATGCCAAAGCACATGCAAATATTGAATAATAAAAGTAGAGAAGCATATGTATCTCATCATGACCAAGTTCATAGAAATTAGGTGACTTCAAAGACGTTTTTAACTTAAGTGAAACCAGTTCATATACGAAAATGAAAGGAAAGGAGAACAAATAAAATAAGGTTTCCAGCATAAAGAATGTGTTAGAATTACTATACCTGAAAAATGGAAAATAGAGAGTAGTAGGAACGACAATCAGACGTGAGTTACCTCTCTTCTGAGATATCATCTTCTCCTTCGTCTTCTATTTTGCTGGAGAACGCCATGAACGACCAGAAAGGAGTCCTGTAGTACAAAAGGAAAGAAAAAAATAACAGAAAACATTGTCATGACTGATGAGCATATCTTCTTGCTCAGGTGTTCTCGATCCTGAAGAGTTGTCTTCATAACTAAAGGATTCGGCAGAGACCATCTTCCCCACTGCTCTACTACCAAAGAAAGTACCAAAGAAATCTAAATCCCATAGATATCTTCAAAGTACCAAAGAAATCTAAATCCCATAGATATCTTCTACACAAATGACATCCAATGGTAGTTATTTAAATAAGAAAAACACTTGAATTTGATGGGAAGAAGGTCAATTTCAGCTACAAAGGGTTTGGCCCATGAAACCACCTACACTCAAGTATAGAAAGAGAAGAGAGGTGTGCACAGACAGAAAGAAAGGGGTATGCGAGGTGGTTCACAGAGAGAGAGAGAGAGGTTCCCCGTAGTATAATCAAACGCCGAATCAGTGATCTGCAGCCTCGAATAGGCTTCCGAAGATGATCTCAAGCCCTTGCATAGGGGTAGGATATGCCGATGTTGTTAACGAGAATTACAACACTAAATCCTAAGACCTTCGATGGGTTTCTGAATCCGCCGGATCCCTTTGGAAAGGTTTCCCTGAGAAATTCACCACCGTTCGCGGAGGGAGATGGTCTGGCTGCTCTCTGTCTCTCAGGCGTTGCAGTTCCGGATGCCGTTGCTATTCTCGGCGAGTGGTTTCTTTTTTCTCGTCTACACCCAATGATGTAAAATTCAAAATTTAAAATTGAAAATTCTAATGGGTTCAGAGAGAGAGAGAGAGAGAGGTTCCCCGTCGTATAATCAAACGCCAAACCAGCTATCTGCAACCTCGAATAGGCTTCCGAAGATGATCTCAAGCCCTCGCATAGGGGTAGGATATGCCGATGTTGTTAACGAGAATTACAACACTAAATCCTAAGACCTTCGATGGGTTCCTGAATCCGCCGGATCCCTTCGGAAAGGTTTCCCTGAGAAATTCACCACCGTTGGCGGAGGGTTTCCCTGAGATGGTCTGGCTGCTCTCTGTCTCTCAGGCGTTGCAGTTCCAGATGACCGTTTGCTATTCTCGGCGACTGGTTCTTTTTTCTCGTCTACACCCAGTGATGCAAAATTCAAAATTTAAAATTGAAAATTCTAATGGGTTCACAGAGAGAGAGAGAGAGAGAGAGAGAGGTTCCCCGTTGTTTAATCAAACGCTGAACCAGCGATCTGCAACCTCAAATAGGCTTCCGAAGATGATCTCAAGCCCTCGCATAGGGGTAGAATATGCCGATGTTGTTAACGAGAATTAGAACACTAAATCCTAAGGCCTTCGATGGGTTCCTGAATCCGCCGGATCCCTTCGGAAAGGTTTCCCTGAGACATTCACCACCGTTCGCGGAGGGTTTCCCTGAGATGGTCTGGCTGCTCTTTGTCTCTCAGGCGTTGCAGTTCCGGATGACCATTGCTATTCTCGGCGACTGGTTCTTTTTTTGGGTCTACACCCAGTGATGCAAAATTCAAAATTGAAAATTGAAAATTCTAATTGGCGGTGCTCCTTCTAACGGTAAGAAAAAGGAGGAAATTGGCTGACGTCACTGATAGTTGCTTTTTGGAGAAAGATTTTTCTTCCACGCAGCTAGAAAAATCACCTAACCGTTTGAACCAAAAGATAAATGGATCGGGAAATTGGTCTAATTGTATTATAATCGGCTGACACCGACCCCCAATTCCCACCGATCCTAATTGCTGCAGATTTAATCCGAGACGGATCAATCGATTCCTAATTGTTTATCTCTGCCTTTTCAGTTGGATTGGATCGATTCCTCAACCGATCCATTTTCACCCATTATTGCTTAGAATCTGTTGAATTGAACCAAACCGTTTCAAGCCGATTAAAATCCAATCCAAATCGGAATTGACACCCATCACAATTTTTGAAACCCTGCTTAAGGCTTTTTTTTTTTTTTTTTTTGGGGGAGGGGGTGGGGTGGGGTGGGTGTTGTAAGTAAACCTGCTTAAGTTGGGTATTTGGAATTTTGGATTGATATCTCATCACAACATGTCTACCTTATCATAAATGGCTGAAAAATCTGAATTTCTTTCTAGTTTTTCTTATAAAGTATGGAATTAGGCACTTGCTTACCAAAAAAAAAAAAAAGGTATTGTATTAGGTAGGATCAAATTACAATGCACTCAAAATATTGATACCTTAGCTTTTTCTTTTTACCATCCATTGTAGCTTTATCACTATTTACAGTATCAGTAAGGTATCGGTATCGGGCATGAATACTTAACTTGCCATACAAGGAAATGACAGTTCTATTTTTTAAATAAAATTATTTATACAATATAGTGGTATTGTAAGATCCACCCTACTCGGGAAATTGGACTAATATGCATGTGACAAGTAGCAAAAATAAAATAAGAAAAGGATTTTGTCCAGTAGCACTTGTGCCTAAGCTCAAGATGGGGTGAAATGACCACCTGACCCTCCCAATGAAAGGCATAAATCCCTCCTCTATCGATGCTTCCCTATGCACTTTCATTGACTCCTATGCTAATGCAAGAGCTGCAATCCCAGATAGAATCTCTCCCCCAAATAAAATTTTTTATTCTTTAAAAAAATAAAAATAATAATAAAAAAAAAGTCCCCTGATTCAAGAATTGGATTGGAACCAGTTGAGGCCAATCATGACTCTGGCAGATCCAACCAACCCTCTTCCAAATTCTAAGGAATTCTATGGTTAGCCGTTAGGTATATTTCATCCAATTGTGGCCGAGTCCTAACTAGGGACAAATTGATAATTCTATTAAGCTCTTTAAAACCTTTCTTACAATGCAGTGGTGCTTGTTATAATATTTTTAATTCTATAAAATATTAATGGCATCATAGAATTCAATGAAGTTGCATATTTGGATCGGTATATCCTTATTCACCAAAAACGGTATCTACTTTCTTGACAAATCAACATATATAAGAAATGACAAAAAATATATTTCATATTCTTTATTTTTTTTTTCCCCCTTAAGGCTCCATTTGATTGCAATGGGAATTTAAAGGGAAGGCAAATCAAATTTTCATACTTTAAAAAGAAATTTTTATAATCATTAACCCATATGATTGTATTAATTACTTAATTTTTTTAACCATATTTAGTAATGATATATTTTACATGTAATTTTTATTTTATATATTATAGCAAAGGGTTTTGGATGCAAAGTAAAGTGAAATTTTATAACCAAATATGGAATTATTTAAAGTTAATGTTTTTTTTTTTTTTTTGGTGAATGAAAATATATTAAAGAAAAGAAAAAAGTAAATACAAAGCCAAGCCATAGGCTATCCAAAACCCAAAGCCCAAACAAATGAAGAACCAAAGGGAGGGGACAAAATAACCATCAAGGGGGATACAAGAAAAACTAGGGTTGAGGGCAAATTACATACCAAGAAAATAATGGTACACTAAAAAAGGGGGAGGACTGGAGGAGAGAAATAAAAGAAAAGAGGCTTCATCAAAGTTAGGGGGAAGAGGAGGCAAGTGGAAGATCCCAAGCCAAAGCAAGGTGCTTATTTCGAAAAGAATCTGGGCACCTGGCACATCTATAAAGGATTTTATTCCTCACCTCGAAAGTGATGGCATTCCCTATTTGATCAATAGAACTTGAAGAGGAAGTCCATCTCATTTTATTTCTTTCCCACCAAATATAGTGAATTCCCGCACAAAAAATTAACTTACCTATAATATATCACAAGAAGTTTTGCCATTGAATTCTTGTAAAATCCACTCCCAATCCCTGTCAAAAGAAATGATAACTCTAGGGAAGGGCCAACATTTACCGAGGATACCATTCCAAACCAACTTGGAAAAGGGACAGGAGAAAAAAAAGATGATCTACATTTTCTATAGAATTCTAACAAAAGTAGCAATTGTGAATGACTATATTCCTTTTGAAGAAGAAACTCCTGAGTGGGGAAATTAATGTTAAAGTCACATGGGTAATGATTACATATATATATTTTTTAAGTATGAAAATTTCACTTCCCTTCACTTTAATACCCTTTACAACCAAATATAGCCTAAGGCTCTGTTTGGTTGCAAGAGAAATGAGAAAGGGAAGTGAAAGGAAGTGATAGGTAGGGAAGGGATTTTTTTTTCCCCCCTTTTTGAAACGTTTGGTTACAACGGAAGTGAAGTGAAATTAATTTTGAGTCTCTAACCCACATAGTAAGGCTTTGTAGCATGAACTACAAACCTTCCAGCCACACCACAAACTTTGTTCGGTTAACGAAATTGAACTCCACAACTCCAGGAAGAGCTCTAGAGCCCTCTGTGCAAGCCAATGAACAACTAACCCACATATCATGGCATTCCATGTAACTGTATTTTTCTCAAGCATTCATCAAACAATCTTCGAGCAACAAAGCTGCTCCATTTTGGTGAGAATGTGCCAATGATTACTCCCATTTCTATACCTTTGGCTTTTATAAAGACAAGATCCATTCACCCAAGTCTTGACAGCCCGATTTGGCACAAGAGACAGACAATACAGAAGCCAGAGTCACACCATTGGGTTCAATCCCTTCCGAGATTATTCAATCAAAACAACATCAACACCTCATTTGAGGAAAAAAAATTGTGCATACCCACTTACCATCTTGGTCTAAAGTATCATTTTTTTCTTAGGAGTTTCTTCAAATAAATATTGGGCATCTCTAGTACTAGATGATACCACATAGCACCTCACCAAGCCGTTATCCACAAACACAACAAAATCTTTACCATATGACATTCATAGTTCCACCCCTAAACTGAAATCTCCCCTCCGTAGTGAGTTGATTGGAAGAGCATTTAGAGGGGATTTCTCTGGCAAACGGTGTTCCATAATCCTCATAGAAATGTTTATTCTCTTACCATTGCTCCCAGAAATGAGGCTATAAACAAATGTAGTTTTAAGGTCGAATACTCGTAGTGGGTTGCGATCAATTAATACTGTTACATGGAAGAAGAAGATATGGTATTTGGATTATGGCGGCATTTTTTGGTGTCATTTAACACATAACGAATAGACAACAAAAATATATGAGGCACGAGCAAGGTGAGTCTCCTTTGAGCTTCTTCAGAGAAAGCCAACAATAGGTGCAAGCGAGGTGAGAATGAGACCATGAGAGTCAAGTTTTTATTTTACTTTAGTTTGTGGTTGGAAAATAAAAGGAAAAATTTTAATGCATATGTAAAATAAATTTCACATATAAAATATATTCCCCTGACAACCAAGCACCTAAAATTACTTCCCCCCCCCCACCCCCCACCCCGCCCAAAAAAAAAAAAAAAAACTTTAAATAATAATTTGTATTACCTTTACAGCCAAACAAAGCCAAAAGGAAACAATGTTTCTCTTTTTTATATGAAATATTAGTGATATTTTAGGATCCACCAGGGATAGGAATTCAGATCAGTACCCTCACAAGCATGTCAACAGTAGGCACATGAGACAAGAGACCAAAAATTTAAATTGTTCAGTTTTTTTTTTTTTTCCCTTTACAAGGCGAAGGTGTTTCTTACTTATATATTTATATTAATTTTTCTGAGATACTAATGGCATCATAAGCCCAACTTGTAGTAGTCTACCCACGGATCTGGTCCTGTGTCCTTGAGATCCAACTCTAAATCATAACCTCACCTCATTCTTGTTGTTTGGACTTCGTATCCATAATGGACCATAACTTCAATAGTCGGGTCATATAATCTTTGGGACTATTTAGCTGTCGGGACAGAAAAATTTCACCAAAAAATAATTAATCAAACAAAGATTTCCAAAAATTGGCATTTATAAGAATTAAAGTTAAACAAACCCTAATTCCTATCTCAAGACTTAAATTTCAACTCATGTGGAAATGGACTCAAACAAGTTGAACCCTTCAACCTTGAATCTCCCGCAGAAGCTCAAACCCAATCTCAGCCCAAAAGCAGTAGTGCATCTATAACAATAAAATTAAAAAAAAAAAAAAAAATGAGAATAAGAGAGAAGAAAAATGCATACCACACCAAAGAGTCTCTGCAAAAGAATGGACTAAGGAATCCCTATCTGAAGGGGCACCGAAGCTCCCCCCTCTTCAAGGGAACAAGATTTCGAAAATGTGGCAATAGAAATTAAAAGAGTTTTGAGATTGAATGTTCTCTATATTACTCTCTCAAATGAGAGTACGAAAATATAATGGTTACATGTGTTTTGTTACAACATAATACAATAGCTTGGACTTATCCATAGTTGTGTAAGGATTTGGGAGCGGGAACTTAAATGTGGAGCTTGACTTGGTCTCGTTGTTATCCTCTTGAGCGGAAGAGTCGTGGATCGGGCTACATGTTATACGCTCCAGCAAGTGAAATGGGTAGGACTGAACATTGAGCTTATCCCGAAGAAGATAAAAGTGCGGTGAAGGCAGACCCTTGGTCATGTTATTAGCAATTTGATCACCGCTTGACAAAATGTAGATGCGGAGATTTTTTGTAGCAATCTTGTTAAATAATATGGGTCGGATTAGAAGAATTGGGTTCCAATCCGGTTTTTTCGTGGGTTACCTACTTGGGAAATCATAGACCCACTAAGATTGGGAACCTTAGCAAACCAATTTTCTATAAATAAGAGGGTTTTGACCACAAAGTCAATTAAGGTTTTGACCTAATCTCTTTTTTCCTATTCTCTTCTTTCCCTCTCAATTGTAAGTGTGTGTCTCCAATGATCTTCATTGCAATCCTTCAATTTAGAGGGTAAAAATATTGCTTAGCGAGATCGTCGTAACCTTTCATTCGTTGCAATTCATGAAGATTAATGCGTGGTGCAATCCGATCCATTCTGCTGTAAGGAAAGCTATACTGATGTAATCCCCGATACCTGTTTACTTTCCTTTTAACATTGGGATCAGAGCCACTGTATTTGGTTGCGTACCACGTGGCCATGCATCGTCCCATCCAACGCATCGATTTACATCGAGCGGCTCTGCTGCCGTGATCCAATTCCACCAGGTGAGGTTGCTGCCACTTTAACTCATGAAATAAACGGCCATAACCCGTGGCTATGCCCCTGCCGATGCCGGTTTCTTTTGTTTGGACCGGTGAGATCAGGCGTCGAGGGTGAGCAATTTTCTGGGGGATTGGTGGTTGCAGGGCCCTTGACCAAAACAATTTGACAAGTTTTTCTTATTCTTTAAAAAAAAAAAAAAAAAAAAACTGGTAAACAGAAAGGAAAAAGAAGTCGAACTAAACAAAAAAAAAAAAATGAAATCTTTTTTGTTTTGTTTCATGTAGTTGATGACAGTACATGTTTTTGTTTTTTTCTTAACAATAAAAAAAAAAAAGTTTGAATACTGTTTAAAGAACAGTACCAAGTTTTTTTTTGTTTGTTAGTGCGTGATTACATCATCATTGCATCATTATAATTATGATTTGTAATTCTAAGAGATATTGGATCGGATCAGTACGGTTAAGGCAAATATTAATTAGATTTTGATTATGATCGAGTCTAACAGTATCGGATTGGATTCGATCAATTTGGATATACACGTATTGGAAATTTTAAACCATGATTGTAAATTAGGGTTTATTTGTTGAACCCTACCCAAGGATTTATTTTGAATAATTTAATTTTGGGTTTGGGTTTGTGTAATCCTACCTAAAATCAGTTATTTTTTACCCTTAATGACTTAGGTCAAAGGGAGGGTAATTTCGTAGATGATTTATTGAAATTGTTTGTTGATATGATGATGCATATTTATGTTATTTGCTTTACATTATTGGTTATATTAGCATGACTTAAACATACGATCTTTGCGTTATTAGGCCAGACATATTATTGCTTTGAAATGTGTTTTAGCATGTATATGTATATGTATTGACAAATCATCATACCCTCCCATGACGGTTTTAACTTGAGACTCGCTTCATTTGTTGGGATGCGAGTAAGAAGATGAAGAAGAAGAAGAAGAAGAAGGAGAGGGGGGTTGTTAAACGTGGATTGTAGTTGCTGCCGCTATTGCAATTGGTGCTGCTGGTTGTTAGACTGTAGCTGCTGCCCCTATTGCTACTGCCGCCCCTATTGCTACTGCCGCACCTTCATCTGCTGCTGCTGGTTGTTGTCGGTGCAAGCAAAGGCTAAATGATGAAGCCTCTCGCTGCTGCATAAGGTTGCTACTGATACAAGCTATAAGGCAGGAAATTAATGTACAAGAAGGTAGCAAAGCTGCAGTCCCGAAGTTCAGATGTTGCTAGGACTGAAATTGCTACAAACTAAAGCTGATTCAAGCTTGGAAGATTGCTACAACCTGGCTGTACATAGAGTTGATGCAAATCACAGCTAGGTTGGGCTGTTAGAACCTTCTTTTTGCTGTACTCATACTCAATAAGATAAAATTCTGCCACCCTATATGTTGTACAGCAGTTTCATTAAGTAAGAATAAAAACCGGTTAGGGTTTCAAGCATGTAGCCACCCAAAATTTGCAAATAAAAGAATTAGGTTACATAAAGTAGAAAGAAGCATACTCGGTTAGGAATTCAGTAAATTTGGAACTAAAATTTAATAGGAGTTTAGGGTTTTAATTTAGCATTTACCCATCTCTGAGAACTCCAATTGGGTGGAATATTAGCATGCATGGTATAAATTAGTAATTAAAGTTGGGAGTAGTAAATTTAGTTAATTAGTATTGGATTTTATGCATGCCATGAGTTCCTACCTAATTTTGTTTAAGAAATCATATAAGAATGCTCCAATTCGACACTGTCATTTTTTTCTCTCCCTACTTGAGCTGGATTGGAGTTGGAGTGTGGCTCGTCCATACTTTTTATAATAGTCTAGGTCCAATTAAATCAGTATGGGAGGTGGGAAATTTCTGATTGCAGAATTATAAGGTTTAAGTAGACAAATTGGGAAGAAATTTGAAAGTTTGTTAAGGCAGAATTTTAACTCAGGAAATTGGTGATTTTGAGGGCTTTAAAATGACCCTAGGGACAAGGAGATACCTAGAAGTGACATTTAGCAAATTTTCGCAGTTCTTATCTATGAGTGTTCGGCTAATGTTTCTGGAATTTCCCACTCAATAGAACCTGCAAACCATAGATAAAAAACTGGCCTGGAGGGTGACCCTGGGAAGAAGGCTCCAATGCCTAAGTCAGAATTCTGATAAAAATGGATGGGACAGTAGGCAGAGCTCTGAGTGTTCTGAGTGTCGTACCATAAAATAAGTTTAAATCTTCTTTATATCGTGGACTGTGTCTCTTCCCATTGGATGGCTGGTTGTTATCCTTGCCGACGTTGACTCGTGAGCTTTTGATCGAGCGAACACCATTCTAGCTGAGGTGGTAGATCTCATATATGATAAGTACATTCAATAACTTAAAAGAGCAACAAATTATATGAAAAGTACTCTCAGTAACTTAAAATTCATGCAAATTATATGAAAAGAAATCCCAATAACTTAAGAAGGTCTAACAATAATACTTATAAGAACGTTGGAAGATTTGTGTCCAACCTGATCCCAACCAATTTACACATCATCCGGCAGCTAATTTTCTTTTCCATATGTATATACGTCATAACCACTTGTTAATAGTAATTTGGGTATGCCCCTTTCTCTTATGGAACCCTCTATTTGAGTTTGGTCATTTTTCTAAACTGAGGATTACATAGGTCTCCACGGAATATGACCATACCACCTCAAATGGCTGTCACGGTGCTTGTCTCGAGTCAGTGTGACCCCCACTTACTTTCTCATGCAATCATTCCTTAATTTATCCCTCCTCGTCTTGCCATATATCGCACGTAAAATCACCATCTCTGCTACACCCAGAGATGAGGATCCCACGTAACATCCTTATCTCTGGGTGTAGCAGAGATGAGAATGTTATGAGGGATATGCGCAAGGCCAGAAGGGATAAGTAACGAATGTATGAATCAGTATTAAAAAAAAATACTTTTTGTGCATTCAAATTATGGAAAAATTAATAAGCATTCTCTCTGTGATGCCCTTTTGTATTAGGTGACGTACTGGTTCACAGTAATTATAGGCTCCATTTGTTTCTTTTAAAAATTTTCTATAGATTGTAAGTTATCATTAAGAAAATTACAGTTATTAGGAAAGTTCAACCATATAATGAGTTTCGGTATCAGTTCGCTACTTTCGACTTCGAATAGTAAAATTTTGCTCGAAAACTTTAATATTTGTGAATTTTGGTTAAACTAATCTCATATTCACCAATTGCGTGTAAGTATATAATCCCTAGCGACTAAAACTGACAATATAAATGAAGCCGATACGTAAATTTAATTTTAAATGTGTTTAAATTATATTAGCAATCGGTAAGAGACATATCTGTTGGGATTTTCAGGCAAGACAGATGTGGAGAGCTGAAGGCATTATTCGGATAATTTTTAAAGTGCTCATCTTCAAGTGTTCGGCTAATGTTGATGAAGTTTCCCGCTCATTTAGAACCTACAAACCACAGATAAGAAATTGGCCATGAGGGTGAACCCTGGAAGAAGGCTCTGATGCCTAAGTTAGTATTCTGAAAAAAATAAAAAGGTGAGTAGGTGGAGCTCAAAGTGTTTTGAGTGTTATGACCCCTGACGACTATGAGCCACTAAACAATAGAAGCCGATATATAAACTCAAATTTAAATACGTTGAAATTGTATGAGCCATTGGTAAGAGACATACCTGTTGGGATTTTCAGTCGAGACAAATGTGGAGGGCTGAAAGCGTCGTTCGGCTAATTTTAAAGTGCAAGTCTTCGAGTGTTTAAAAAATATTGATGAAGTTCTCACTCAGTTAGAACTTGCAAACCACAAATTAGAAACAGACCCGGAGGGTGACCCCGGGAATATGGCTTCGATGGCTCAGTCAATTTTATGACAAAAATATAAGTGTGAGTAGGCAAAGCTCATAGTGTTCTGAGTGTTTTGATCCCTGACAACTATGAGCCATAAAACAATAGAAGCCAATATATAAACTCAAAATTAGATGTATTAAAATTTTATGAGCAATTAGTAGGAGACATACCTATTGGGATTTTTAGTCGAGACAGATGTAGAGGGCTGAAAGCATCATTCGGCTAATTTTAAAGTGCAAGACTTTAAGTTTTTGGCTAATGTTGATGAAGTCTCCTGCTCTATTAGAACCTGCAAACCACAGATAACAAACTGGCCAGGTGGGTGACCCCGGGAAGGAGGCTTCGATGCTTAAGTCAGTATTCTGATAAAAATAGAAGGGTCAGTCAGCAAAGCTCAGAGTGTTTTGAGTGTAATGATCTTTAACGACTTTGAGCCAGAAAACAATATAAGCCGATACATAAACTTAAAATTTAAATAGTTTGAAATTGTATGAGCAATCAGTAAGAGACATACCGATTGGGTTTTCAGCGAAAACATATGTGGAGGACTGACTGCGTCGTTTGGCTAATTTCAAAAGTGCTCATCTTTGAGTGTTCGGCTAATGTTAATGAAGTTTCTCACTCAGTAAGAACCTGTAAACCACAGATAAAAAACTAGCCCAGGGTGACCCCGAGAAGAAGGATCCGATGCCTAAGTCAGTATTCTGACAAAAATGCAAGGGTGAGTAGCTAGAGCTAAGAGTGTTATGAGTGTTATGATGCCTAACGACTATGAGCCACAAAACAATTGAAGCCGATATATAAACTTAAATTTAAATGCATTGAAATTTTATGAGCAATAGGAAGGAGACATTCCTATTGGAATTTTCAGTCGAGATAGGTGTGGAGGGCAGAAAGCATCATTCAGCTAATTTTTAATCTCCAAGTCTTTAAGTTTTTGTCTAATGTTGATGAAGTTTCCCGCTAAGTTAGAACGTGCAAACCACAGATAAGAAACTGGCCCGGTTGGTGACCCCGGGAAGGAGGCTCCGATGCTTAAGTCAGTATTCTGATAAAAATAGAAGGTTCGGTCAGCAAAGCTTAGAGTGTTCTGAGTGTAATGATCTCTGACGACTATGAGCCACAAAATAATAGAAGGCGAGACATAAACTTAAAATTTAAATGCGTCAAAATTTTATGAGTAATTGGTAAGGGACATACCTATTAGTATTTTCAGCTGAAACAGATGTGGAGGGCTGAAAGCATCATTTGACTAATTTCCAATGTTCTCGTCTTCGAGTGTTCGACTAATGTTGATGAAGTTTCCCGCTTAGATAGAACCTGTAAACCACAGATAAGAAACTGGCTCGGAGGGTGACCCCAGGAAGAAGTCTCCGATGCCTAAGTCAGTATTTTTATAAAAATAGACGGGTGAGTAGACAGAGTTCTGAATGTTCTAAGTGTCTTACCCTAAAAATCACTTGAAGTCTTCTTTATATAGTGGTTGGTGGCTCTCCTTATTGGTTGACTGTTTGCTATCTTTGCCGATGTGAACTCGTGAGCTTTTAATTGAGCGATCACCATTTGAGCTGTGTTGGCAGATCTCATACATGACAAGTACTCATAATTTTTTACAAGTCAGTATTCCGATAAAAATTAAAGGGTGAGTAGGCAGAGCTCAGAGTGTTCTGAGTGTTATAATCCCTGACGACTATGAGCCACAAAATAATAGAAGCCGATATATAAACTCAAATTTAAATGTATTAAAATTTTATTAGCAATTGGTAGGAGACATACTTGTTGAGATTTTCAGTCGAGACAGATGTAGAGGGTTGAAAGCATCATTCGGCTAATTTTTAAAGTGCAAGAATTTAAGTTTTTGGCAAATGTTGATGAAGTTTCCCGCTCCATTAGAACCTGCAAACCACAGATAAGAAACTGGCCAGGTGGGTGACCCTGGGAAGGAGGCTCCGGTGCTTTAGTCAGTATTCTGATAAAAAAGAAGGGTCAGTCGACAAAGCTCAGAGTGTTCTGAGTGTAATAATCTCAGACGACTATGAGCTAGAAAATATTATAAGCCGATACATAAACTTAAAATTTAAATACGTTGAAATTGTATGAGCAATCAGTAAGAGACATGCCTGTTGGGTCTTCAGCCAAAACAGATGTGGAGGACTGACCGCGTCGTTCGGCTAATTTCAAAAGTCCTCATCTTTGAGTGTTCGGCTAATGTTAATGAAGTTTCCCACTCAGTAAGAACCTGTAAACCATAGATAAGAAACTAGCCCAGGGTGACCCCGAGAAGAAGGCTTTGATGCCTAAGTCAGTATTCTGACAAAAATTGAAGGGTGAGTAGCTAGAGCTCAGAGTGTTCTGAGTGTTATGATGCCTAACGACTATGAGCCACAAAACAATTGAATTCGATATATAAACTTAAATTTAAATGCATTAAAATTTTATGAGATATAGGAAGGAGACATTCCTGTTGGAATTTTCAGTCGAGATAGATGTGGAGGGCTGAAAGCATCATTCAGCTAATTTTTAAAGTCCAAGTCTTTAAGTTTTTGGCTAATGTTGATGCAGTTTCCCGCTCTATTGGAACCTACAAACCATAAATAAGAAACTGGCCAGGTGGGTGACCCTAGGAAGGAGGCTCCGGTGCTTAAGTCCGTATTCTAATAAAATAGAAGGGTCTGTCGGCAAAGCTCAGGGTGTTCTGAGTGTAATGATCTCTGACGACTATGAGCCATAAAATAATAGAAGCCGATACATAAACTTAAAAGTTAAATGTGTTAAAATTTTATGAGTAATTGGCAAGGGACATACCTATTGGTATTTTCAGCCGAAACAGATGTGGAGGGCTGAAAGCATCATTTGACTAATTTCCAATGTTCTCGTCTTCGAGTGTTTGGCTAATGTTGATTAAGTTTCCCGCTTAGTTAGAACCTATAAGCCACAGATAAGAAACTGGCTCGGAGGGTGACCCCAGGAAGAAATCTCCGATGCCTAAGTCAGTATTCTGATAAAAATAGAAGGGTGAGTAGACAGAGTTCTGAGTGTTCTAAGTGTCTTACCCTAAAAATCAATTTAAGTCTTCTTTATATAGTGGTTGGTGGCTCTCCTTATTGGTTGACTGTTTGCTATCTTTGCCGATGTGAACTCGTGAGCTTTTGATTGAGCGATCACCATTTGAGATGTGTTGGCAGATCTCATATATGACAAGTACTCATAATTTTTTACAAGTTAGTATTCTGACAAAAATTGAAGGGTGAGTAGGCAGGGCTCAGAGTGTTCGGAGTGTTATGATCCCTGACGACTATGAGCCACGAAAAAATAGAAGCCGATATATAAACTCAAATTTAAATGCATTGAAATTTTATTAGCAGTTGGTAGGAGACATACCTATTGAGATTTTCAGTCGAGACAGATGTAGAGGGCTCAAAGAATCTTTCGGCTAATTTTTAAAGTGCAAGACTTTATGTTTTGGCTAATGTTGATGAAGTTTCCCGCTCTATTAGAACCTGCAAACCACAGATAAGAAACTAGCCAGGTGGGCGACCCTGGGAAGGAGGCTTTGATGCTTAAGTCAGTATTCTGATAAAATAGGAGGGTCAGTCGGCAAAGCTCAGAGTGTTCTGAGTATAATGATCTTTGACGACTAGGGGCCACAAAATAATAGAAGCCGATACATAAACTTAAAATTTAAATGCGTTAAAATTTTATGAGTAATTGGTAAAGGACATACCTATTGGTATTTTCAGCCAAAACAGATGTGGAGGGCTGAAACCATCATTTGACTAATTTCTAATGTTCTCGTCTTCGAGTGTTCGGCTAATGTTGATGAATTTTCCCGCTTAGTTAGAACCTGTAAACCACAGATAAGACACTGGCCGGAGGGTGACCCCAGGAAGAAGTCTCCGATGCCTAAATCAGTATTCTAATAAAAATAGAAGGGTGAGTAGATAGAGTTCTGAGTGTTCTAAGTGTCTTACCTTAAAAATAAGTTTAAGTCTTCTTTATATAGTGGTTAGTGGCTCTCCGTATTGGTTGACTGTTTACTATCTTTGCCGATGTGAACTCGTGAGCTTTTGATTGAGCGATCACCATTTGAGCTGTGTTGGCAGATCTCATATATGACAAGTACTCATAATTTTTTACAAGTCAGTATTCTGACAAAAATTGAAGGGTGAGTAGGCAGAGCTCAGAGTGTTATGAGTGTTATGATCCCTGACGACTATGAGCCACAAAACAATGGAAGCCGATATATAAACTCAAATTTAAATGCATTGAAATTTTATTAGTAATTGGTAGGAGACATACCTATTGATATTTTCAGTCGAGACAGATGTAGATGGCTGAAAGCATCATCCGGCTAATTTTTAATGTGCAAGACTTTAAGTTTTTGGCTAATGTTGATGAAGTTTCCCGCTCTATTAGAACCTGTAAACCACATATAAGAAACTGGCCAGGTGGGTGACCTCGTGATGGAGGCTACGATGCTTAAGTCAGTATTCTGATAAAAACGAAGGGCCTGTCGGCAAAGCTCAGAGTGTGCTGAGTGTAATAATCTCAGACGACTATGAGCCAGAAAACATTATAAGCCGATACATAAACTTAAAATTTAAATACTTTAAAATTGTATGAGCAATCAGTAAGAGACATGCCTGTTGGGTCTTCAGCCAAAACAGATGTGGAGGACTGACCGTGTCATTTGGCTAATTTCCAAAGGAATCATCTTTGAGTGTTTGGCTAATGTTAAAGAAGTTTCCCACTCAGTAAGAACCTGTAAACCGTAGATAAGAAACTAGCCCAGGGTGACCCCGAGAAGAAGGCTCCGATGCCTAAGTTAGTATTCTAACAAAAATTAAAGGGTGAGTAGGCAGAGCTAAGAGTGTTCTGAGTGTTATGATCCCTGACGAAAATGGGCCACAAAATAATGGAAGCCGTTATATAAACTCAAATTTAAATGCATTGAAATTTTATGAGCAATTGGTAGGAGATATACTTCTTCGGATTTTCAATCGAGATAGATGTGGAGGGTTTAAAGCATCATTTGGCTAATTTTTAAAGTGCAAGTATTTATGTTTTTGGCTAATGTTGATGACGTTTCCTGCTCTGTTAGATCCTGCAAACCACAGATAAGAAACTGGCCCAGTGGGTGACCTCGGGAAGGAGGCTCTGATGCGTTTATGTCAGTATTCTGATAAAAATGGAAGGGTCATTCGGCAAAGCTCAAAGTGTTCTGAGTGTAATGATCTCTGACGACTATGAGCCACAAAATAATAGAAGACGATAGATAAACTTAAAATTTAAATGCATTGAAATTTTATGAGCAATTCATAAGGGACATACCTATTGGTGTTTTCAGTCAAAACAGATGTGGAGGGCTGAGAGCATCATTTGACTAATTTCCAATGTTCTCATCTACGAGTGTTCGGTTAATGTTGATGATCCCACTTAGTTCGAACCTGTAAACCACAGATAAGAAACTGGCTTGGAGCGTGACCCCAGGAATAAGTCTCCGATGCCTAAGTCAGTATTCTGATAAAAATAGAAGGGTGAGTAGACAGAGGTCTGAGTGTTCTAAGTGTCTTACCCTAAAAATCACTTTAAGCCTTCTTTATATAGTGGTTGGTGGCTCTACTTATTGGTTGGTTGTTTGTTGTATTTGCCGATGTCAACTTGTGAGCTTTTGATTGAGCGATCACCATTTGAGCTGGGTTGGTAGATCTCATATATGACAAGTACAGTCAATAACTTGAAAGGACGGTAATTATATAAAAAGTACTCACAATTACTTGGAAGTTGTGCAAATTATATGACAAGTAATCTAAGTAACTTTGGAAGGTCTAGCGATAATACTTTTAAGAAGGTTGTAGGATTTCTATTATATTACATCTGGATATGAAATAGTTAAGTCAGGGACAGTTTAGAACAAACATGTTCCTCAAATTACCTTTCGGATGGATAAATATAAGAAATAAGTAAGAGAGTGGTAAGTATAGACAGAATATTATAACATAGGAATTGGGCTCCTAGCATAATAGAACAAATATTCTTACCCTTAGATGAGCGAAGTACATATCATACACTTAAAGTCTACCAATGATGTTGTAATACCTTAAACTGGAAGCAACTTACCCTACTGTTATAGCCTAGTTGGCATAAGAAGGTAGGCAACTCTGCCATGGATCCCTACGTACAGTAGTGGGGGAGAGGGAATTTGGCATATTCATGGGTTAAGGAAGGAGCATAAAAATAGCCAAAAATGAGTGGAACCAGTCCTTTAATGGGTGGATTCAAGAACCCAAAGCTTAGGACAACTAGTGGTATAAGAATGCATAAACTAGCAAGATACCCTACTGCCAACTAACTAGTAGGTTCGACTGGCAGAATGTAGGAAAAATTAAAATTTTTTATTGGGACCCACATGCCAACACCCACAGGCATCGCACTTACCCAACATGTAGAGGTCATCATGCTGACCAAATCCAAATTAATAAGTCAATATTTGGTGGGGCTTATTAAAGGTAATTAAATTTTATATAATTTATGTTTTAAAAGTAGTTTTTAGAATTAAATTTTAGATCTAATTTTGTAGTTGGATTTGTTCAGCCAAATGAGCCTTAAGGACCCTTAGGGCTAAACCTTGAAAGACCAAAACCGCCTCTGTTATTCCATTCTTCTGCTGTATACTATAGTGGAACAGTAAGAAGAAGAAGAAAAAGGAGAGGGTGGTGGACTGGGATTCTTGCACATAGACTGTAACTATTGCCTCTATTGCTACTGCTGCACCTTTATCTGCTACTGCTGGTTGTTGGGCTGCAACGGCTACCCATATTGCTACTGGTTCTCCAAAACGGGCCCTAACGACCCTTAGGGCTGAACCTTATAAGCTAAAAGTTGCCTCTGTTGTTCCATTATTCTGCTGTATACTATGGTGGAACAGTAAGAAGATGAAGAATAAGAAGAAGAAGGAGAGGGGGGCTCTTAAACGTGGATTGTAGTTGCTGCCCCTATTGCAATTGGTGCTGCTGGTTGTTGGACTGTAGCTGCTGCCCCTATTGCTACTGCCGCACCTTCATCTGCTGCTGCTGGTTGTTGTTGGTGCAAGCAAAGGCTAAATGATGAAGCCTCTTGCTGCTGCATAAGGTTGCTACTGATACAAGCTATAAGGAAGGAAATTATTGTACAAGAAGGTAGCAAAGCTGCAGTCCTGAAGTTCAGATGTTGCTAGGACTGAAATTGCTACAAACTAAAGCTGATTCAAGCTTGGAAGATTGCTACTACCTGGCTGTACATAGAGTTGATGCTACTCACAGCTAGGTTGGGCTGTTAGAACCTTCTTTTTGCTGTACTCATACTCAATAAGATAAAATTCTGCCACCCTATATGTTATACAGCAGTTTCATTAAGTAAGAATAAAAACTGATTAGGGTTTCAAGCATGCAGCCACCCAAAATTTGCAAATAAAAGAATTAGGTTACATAAAGTAGAAAGAAGCATACTCGGTTAGGAATTCTGTAAATTTGGAACTAAAATTTAATAGGAGTTTAGGGTTTTAATTTAGCATTTACCCATCTCTGAAAACTCCAATTGGGTGGAATATTAGCACGCATGGTATAAATTAGTAATTAAAGTTGGGGGTAGTAAATTTAGTTAATTAGTATTGGGTTTTATGCATGCCATGAGTTCTTACCTAATTTTGTTTAAGAAATCATATAAGATTGCTCCAATTCGACACTATCATTTTTTTCGCTCCCTACTGGAGCTGGATTGGAGTTGGAGTGTGGCTCATCCATACTTTTTGTAATAGTCCAGGTCCAATTAAATCAGTATGGGAGGTGGGAAATTTCTGATTACAGAATTATAAGGTTTAAGTAGACAAATTGGGAAGAAATTTGAAAGTTTGTTAAGGCAGAATTTTAACTCAGGAAATTGGTGATTTTGAGGGCTTTAAAATGACCCTAGGGACAAGGAGATACCTAGAAATGACATTTAGCAAATTTTCGCAGTTCTTATTTATGAGTGTTCGGCTAATGTTTCTGAAATTTTCCGCTCAATAGAACATGCAAACCATACATAAAAAACTGGCCTGGGGGGTGACGCTGGGAAGAAGGCTCCAATGCCTAAGTTAGTATTCTGATAAAAATGGAAGGGACAGTAGGCAGAGCTATGAGTGTTCTGAGTGTCGTACCATAAAATAAGTTTAAATCTTCTTTATATCGTGGACTGTGTCTCTTCCCATTGGATGGCTGGTTGTTATCCTTGCCGACGTGGACTCGTGAGCTTTTGATCGAGCGAACACCATTCTAGCTGAGGTGGTAGATCTCATATATGATAAGTACATTCAATAGCTTAAAAGAGCAACAAATTATATGAAAAGTACTCTCAGTAACTTAAAATTCATGCAAATTATATGAAAAGAAATCCCAATAACTTAAGAAGGTCTAACAATAATACTTCTAAGAACGTTGGAAGATTTGTGTCCAACCTGATCCCAACCATTTTACACATCGTCCGGCAGCTAATTTTCCTTTCCATATGTATATATATCCTAACCACTTGTTAATAGTAATTTGGGTCTGCCCCTTTCTCTTATGGAACCCTCTATTTGAGTTTGGTCATTTTTCTAAACTGAGGATTACATAGGTCTCCACGGAATATGACCATACCACCTCAAATGGATGTCACGGTGCTTGCCTCGATTCGGTGTGACCCCCACTTACTTTCTCATGCAATCATTCCTTAATTTATCCCTCCTCGTCTTGCCATATATCGCACGTAAAATCACCGTCTCTGCTACACCCAGAGATGAGGATCCCACGTAACATCCTTATCTCTGGGTGTAGCAGAGATGAGAATGTTTTGAGGGATATGCGCATGGCCAGAAGGGATAAGTAACGAATGTATGAATCAGTATTAAAAAAAAATACTTTTTGTGCATTCAAATTATGGAAAAATTAATAAGCATTCTCTCTGTGATGCCCTTTTGTATTAGGTGACGTACTGGTTCACAGTAATTATAGGCTCCATTTGTTTCTTTTGAAAATTTTCTATAGATTGTAAGTTATCATTAAGAAAATTACAGTTATTAGGAAAGTTCAACCATATAATGAGTTTCGGTATCAGTTCACTACTTCCGACTTCGAATAGTAAAATTTTGCTCGAAAACTTTAATATTTGTGAATTTTGGTTAAACTAATCTCATATTCACCAATTGAGTGTAAGTATATAATCCCTCGCGACTAAAACTGACAATATAAATGAAGCCGATACGTAAATTTAATTTTAAATGCGTTTAAATTATATTAGCAATCGGTAAGAGACATATCTGTTGGGATTTTCAGGCAAGACAGATGTGGAGAGCTGAAGGCATTATTCGGCTAATTTTTAAAGTTCTCATCTTCAAGTGTTCGGATAATGTTGATGAAGTTTCCCGCTCATTTAGAACCTACAAACGACAGATAGGAAATTGGCCATGAGGGTGAACCCCTGGAAGAAGGCTCTGATGCCTAAGTTAGTATTCTGAAAAAAATGGAAGGGTGAGCAGGTGGAGCTCAAAGTGTTTTGAGTGTTATGACCCCTGACGACTATGAGACACTGAACAATAGAAGCCGATATATAAACTAAAATTTAATTACGTTGAAATTGTATGAGCCATTGGTAAGAGACATACCTATTGGGATTTTCAGTCGAGACAAATGTGGAGGGCTGAAAGCGTCGTTCAGCTAATTTTAAAGTGCAAGTCTTCGAGTGTTTAAAAAATATTGATGAAGTTCTTACTCAGTTAGAACTTGCAAACCACAAATTAGAAACAGACCCGGAGGGTGACCCCGGGAATATGGCTTCGATGGCTCAATCAATTTTCGGACAAAAATAGAAGTGTGAGTAGGCAAAGCTCATAGTGTTCTGAGTGTTATGATCCCTGACGACTATGAGCCATAAAACAATAGAAGCCAATATATAAACTCAAAATTAGATGTATTAAAATTTTATGAGCAATTGGTAGGAGACATACCTATTGGGATATTTAGTCAAGATAGATGTAGAGGGCTGAAAGCATCATTCGGCTAATTTTTAAAGTGCAAGACTTTAAGTTTTTGGCTAATGTTGTTGAAGTGTACTGGTCTATTAGAACTTGAAAACCACAGATAAGAAACTGGCCAGGTGGGTGACCCCGGGAAGGAGGCTTCGATGCTTAAGTCAGTATTCTGATAAAAATAGAACGGTCACTCAGCAAAACTCAGAGTGTTCTGAGTGTAATGATCTTTAACGACTTTGAGCCAGAAAACAATATAAGCCGATACATAAACTTAAAATTTAAATACTTTGAAATTGTATGAGCAATCAGTAAGAGACATACCGATTGGGTTTTCAGCGAAAACAGATGTGGAGGATTGACCACGTCGTTCGGCTAATTTCA
>NW_024869256.1:28055-28493 GCF_013358625.1 Macadamia integrifolia | reverse complement strand
TGATCGGCTTTGGAAGCCAAGAGCCAAAAACAATCGGTCCAGCCCAGGGTTTTGGTCCAACAAGGGTTGGAAATAAAATTAGTAGTTTACTTAGTATTTTATTTCATGCTTTTATATTCCAGACTTGAACGTAGGAGTAGGATTTACTTCCTTGCTTTGGTTTCCTTTTTATAGTTGTTTCCTAGTTTAGGCTAGTTTCCATTTCAGTTAAGTTTCTAATTTCACGTTCCTATTTTTCTATATATTGGTTGTAATCGATTGAAGATTCAGAGAGTGATTTTGATTATTGAATGAATGTGTTGAGTGTGATTTCCTTTCCCCCTCTCTACTCCGATTTCCCCTCCCTTCCCTAAGGGTTCTCCATCACCCAACCAAGGCATACTCTCCAATAAATTTTACTTCACATGTCAAGGAATCTCTCCACCTCTTTTTTTTTTT
>NW_024869256.1:13714-28035 GCF_013358625.1 Macadamia integrifolia | reverse complement strand
TTTTTTTTTTTGGGAGGGGTGGGGTTGGGGTGGGAGGGAGACAATGTGTAAATCATCTAAAGAGTTGACAATTTGTGAAACATCTAAAGATTCACTATTTCTACTTAACCAAAGACTTGGAGCATATTCTGTCCAATAAATTTTACTTGACATGTCAAGGAATCTCTCTCTTTTTTTTTTTTTTTTTTTTTGGTGGAGAGGGGGAGATGGTGTCAACAATGTGGGCTGGATAGTCCAATTGCCAAGTCTGGACAGTTTGTCCACAGGCAAGCTGTTCCTAAGAAATCAGGGCAACCATAAACAACTATATATGGCATCATTTTCCATCATTCCCCATTAAGTTGGGATAAGGCTGAGTTTGTTGTTGTTGTATTTTCCATCATTGAGTTGGTTTAAAGTAGTGGAAGAGAGTAAGAGAAGAGGAGAATGAGAGGTAGAAGACAAAGGAGAAGCAGCTGAGAAGGTTGTGCGGTAATAGCATGGGGAGAGAATTGATTCTCTCCCTATACTCATTCACTTGCTTATATTATTCGAAAATACATACATATCACCCATGCTAACATAAGGTAGCCTAGGGAGGTAAAGGGGACAGAAACACAATACAAGATTATTATAAAGTACCAAAAAGTATCCTTATTACATAAACTCTTAACACATTGTCACCAAAATTTTATTAATTCTGCTCCTTAATCTCTTTACCCATTCAGAGCATTACAATCCCAGATACCTTGTAATCAAACCAAAATAAAAAGAAAGAGAGAAAAGAAGAAGATGAGAAGAGAGAAGAGAGAGATACAACTGAAGGAGACTCCCAAAAGATGAGAAGAGACCTGCGATCTTATCAGAATAGGTTGATCGCAGGTTTTAGTCCTTTACTTATATTAAAATAATGCTGAAAGTAAAAGACAATAATACCCCCCATTGCCCAATTACAAGAAAAGCCACATCATAGAATTATGGGAGCCGATGGGACCCAAAATACCCCTATCAGCCCCTATCGGTTTTAGAGTTTAGCGCCTAACTCAACACTCCCCCTTAGATTTCCAATGACCAAGCCTATGCAAATGTATTGTGACAACCAAGCGGTGTACATTGCTAGTAATCAATTCTTCCATGAGAGGACCAAGCACATAGAGGTGGACTGCCACTTTGTTCGTGATGCTGTTCTGAAGAAGCTGATTGAGACTCCTTTTGTTCCTTCATCAGATCAGTTGGCTGATATGTTCACTAAGTCACTGTTTGCTCCTAGTTTTCGTAATGGCTGTACCAAGTTGAGCATGATCCATACACCAAATAAATCACTCCATGTGATTTAATCCATAGTAGATGCAGCAATAGGTGGCTGCACACCAGAAATTTTCAGCGCAAAACCTAGATCAACAGGGAGGATTTTGAAAAGCTTGATTTGATTACAGAGGCTCTGATACCATGTTACAATCCAAGATACCTTGTAATCAAACCAAAAGAAAAAGAAAGAGAGAAAAGAAGAAGAGAAGAGAGATGTACAACCAAAGGAGACTCCCAAAAGATGAAAAGAGACCTGCGATCTTACCAGAATAAGTTGATCGCAGGTTTTAGTCCTCTATTAATATTAAAATAATGCTGAAAGTAAAAGACAACAGTACCACCATTGCTCAATTACAAGAAAAGCCACATCACAGAAATATGGGGGCCGATGGGACCCAAAATACCCCTATCGGCCGCTATCGGTTTTAAAGTTTAGCGCCTACCCAAAATACCCCTATCGGCCGCTATCAGTTTTAAAGTTTAGCGCCTAGCGCTAAACTCAACACATAGCATGTGTTGTCTGCCACAAGGAAAGAGTGGCAAAGGTCTCCTTACTTGAACCAATCATTTCCAAAATATAAAGATTGGTCCAAGAGTTGGGGTTTGATACTGAGAGGCCTATGTGGCTACATTGCGATAACAAGGCTGCTACAAGTATAAGCACACAATCCTGTGCAACATGACCGGAGAAACACATTGATGTGGATCGACATTTTATTAAGAAGAAAATTGACCCTGACCACATCTGCACTCCGTTTATGAAGACAGGCCACGTATAAGGGTAATTTTGGGTACCTTATTATTATATTGTATTGTGTTTTGACCCTTTTAGCTTCCTAGGCTACCTTATATTAGCATGGGAGTACATATGTAATTTCCCATAATATAAGCAAGTGAATGAATATAGGAGAGAGAAATCGATTCTCTCCCCAAGCGATTACTACATAACCTTTTCTACAGCTTCTCCTTCTTCTACCTCTCATTCTCCTCTTCTCTAACTCTCTTTCACCACTTAAGGAAGATGTTACATAGATATAGAATGCCGAAGACGAAGTTGAGTAGTGCTCCTGCAGTGTTGTGCAATTAATACTTTTTATTAAAACTCAAAGGAAATTTTAAAAGGTAGCCATAAGATGCACGGAGCCATGGTTCAAAACCTCGGCGAGATCTCAGTTATTTCATGATTTTTTTTTTGGCCGAGACGAGATAGGCTACGAAATACACTTTGTACATGGTCTCAGTCGAAATCTCGGTATCTCGGCCAAGATATTGGCATCGTCTCGGCAAGTACCGAAATGTTATATGTAAAGGCTTTTAAATACCTCATTTCGGTGAGACAGAGTCGACTCTATCTCGCCTATCTCATTCTGTCTCGGTGAAATCTCGGTTCCATCTTGCATTTTGAACACCAAGTCACCCTATTGGCTTCTAATTAGCCACATCTCACCCTATTGGCTTCTAATTAGCCACATCATCACATATATTGCCTTTCAAATCACTCCTACAACAAGATCTACACATTTCAAGCTTAGGAAAGGCAAAGTTCTTTCCCCAAAACTTTTTTTTTTTAAATAATACATAAATACATGTTGGATGGGGCTAGATTTTTTTATATGTTAGACACTAAAGGCCGATAAATGACCTCACGGAGTCGAAATTTTTTTCTTTTGTACACAAATATTTTTTTATTTTCTGGTTTAAAAATGCATTTTCCATTAACATAAATTGTTACTTTTTATGGTAAATATACCTTTGATGGAAGTCAATTATATATATGTTACTCACCATTGGTTGTTCTACGACGCTATTAGAGTGAAATTTTTTTTCTCCGGTAATTATTTATTTTAATTTTTGACAAATTATAAAAATAGATTAATAATTGAAAATTAATTTTAAAAATAGGGAAAAATATTCTGTTTTTATCTTAAAAATAAAAGAAAAATAAGAGATTAATATTAAAGTGTTTTGAAGCATACATGATGCTTGTTATGTTATACCGTATTTGATTTTGTTGTATTATATCATTAAAATATTTTCTAAAATTGATTAAAAAATAATTTTATGTAATAAAAAATTAAAACAATGTCATGTTCTAATATTTTTGCAAATTTATGTTCTAAGCATGTTTACTAACCTTAAAACAAACTACCCACCAAGTTTCAGGTCAAAATATGGTCGTTTGCAAAAAATAAAAAATAAATAAGAAAAAAAAAAAAAAAAAAAAAACCAACTCGCCGAGTTGGTGATTCTGAACCCACCGAAACGAAACGAACGAGATTTCGAACCTTGCATGGAGCTGAATGTTGGATGATAAAGAAACAATATATAAACAAAATTAGCGTGCTTAGGGGAGTATATTGAGATAGATGAGTAGTACACCAGAAAATATAAAATAAGAAATTCACACATGAGAGCTAATGTAAGAGAAGCTCCAATGGGTGCCTTCTCTTCCTGGGGGTGGAATTGTCTTCTTAGAGGGAGATATCTTCTCTTAAAGTGGCTTTGGAAGGAAAATTGGGAATGGATGCGCAACTTCTATTTTTAAAGACCAATGGGCGCCTTCCCCTCCTGGAGGGAAAATTGTTAGTTATAATCATAACCCCTCGGTTACCTTTGTTTCTAGTCTAATTTCTCAGACCTTCAAACAGTGGAACAAACCTCTTCTTTATTCCCTTTTCTCAGCTGTGAAGCTGAAACTATACTCCATATCCCTTTGTGTGTTTTGCCCGCTGTGGATAGCTGGTATTGGGGCTTCTCTAATCCGGAACTTTTACCGTAAGATCTGCTTATTATACCTCTATTGCTGGTCTTTTCCCATCTACTTCTATTCCTAACCCTTTTTGGGGTAAGTTGTGGAAGCCAGATTTAATTCCAAAGATTAAACTCTTGTTTGGAGATGTTGTAATAATTCTGTTGCAATTAAACAACTCTTGTTCCGGCGAAATCTCACTCCTAATGCTATCTGTCCGCTATGTGCCAGTGAGGAGGAATCAGTTGTGCATGCTCTTTTTCGCTGCCATTTTGCTGCTACATGTTAGTTTCCCCTCTTCGTTTAGACATTAGTGAGTTCAATAGTAAGAATTTTCTGGCCTGGTTAAATTTTCTGTTTGATAGAAATAAAAATACCCCTAACCTTAAGGATTTTCATATTACATGGTCCTAGTTATTATGGCAAATCTGGAAATCTCATAACAACTTCAATTTTAATCATGTAGATCTGGATCTCCACAGTACCATGGCTGCAATTTCTGTCTATTGCTGAGGGGCATATTTGCTTTCCCTTCCAAACCTTCTGATGCTGTCCAGGATATTTCTGGCCCGGGAGTGGATCCCTTCTGTCCTCCTTCAGATTATGTTGTTATTTCAACCGATGGTGCCTGGGTTGCATCTTCTCGGTGGGGAAGTAGAGGAGTTGTCATCAAAACTTCTAGGGGCGCTTTTATTGCTGCAAAGTGTAAGCTGGGATCTAGCCTTTCGGCCACTTCAGTGGAGGACGAAGCCATAAGAGATGGAATCCTCCTCGCTCAAGCTCTCTCCCTCCCTGCGGTGGTGGTTTTAAGTGATTGTTTGGCTTTTGTTAATTGATTGAATGGTGTCTCTGCTGGTCTTGATTGGGAATCTGAAACTATTATAGCTGATATTGTCTTGACTTTCTGGGTTTTCTTTTGCTTTGTTTAGATTTCTGCCTTGTGTCTGTAATATTGAGGCTCATTACCGGTGCCTGTATTTTAGGTGTCTCTAAGGTTTGGTGGTTACATCCGCCTCGTGGTTTTGTAAACTTTGCTTTCCTAGGGAGGAGTTTTTCCCCTCTAGATTTATTGTGAATAAATTGTTGGTTTCAAAAAAAAAAAGAGAAGCTCCAATAAGGGATAAGTTGAGAGAAATTTCAGGTGGCATGGGCATGTGCAAGGAAAGCCTCTAAATATACCGGTAAGGAAGACTAATATGGTTCAGATTAGAGAGCTAATAGAAACAGAATCGGGCCTAAAATCGCTTTGGGCATGGTGGTGAGAAGAGGCATGCATGGTTTAGGAATTAGCAACAAATATGGCCATGAATATAGTTGGATTTCTAAACAGGATTCAAATAGCTGACCCTATTTAGTTGAGATCAAGGTTTGTTGAGTTTTGTATTCAGATACAAATTTTGTACCTTCTTATTTTCAGTTTGTGTAGTCGTTGTACCCTTTTACTCATTTTGAGTTCCAGCTATCAACCAAAGATAGAAACCAGGGGGGAGGAGAGCCCAGATCCACAAGTAAAGCTTAAAGCAGGAAGGTTTAGCAAACCTCATAACCCTGCAGGTAATGGGCCAAGGAAAAAAAAAATTTTTGATAGACGAACTTTACAACAATCATGGTTAGGGTAAAAAAGAAGCAGATATTCAAGCACAGAAAAAAAGGTATTATGAGAGTAGGGCTTCAAGGAGAAGTGTTTAAAATGAGATACAATCAAACCAGGCTCCATAGGGCTAGTTATACCGTGCAGCTAGGATAGGTGGGCCACTGGTAGAAGTGGGTCTTCCAGGAGAGAAGGGACATATGGAAATTCGATGAAAATTAATAATTAATAAACTAATAAGCAGCACAGGTCCAGTCAGCAACAAATTTATGGTTGTGAACCTAGACATCCAGATGTCTTGGTCACCCACGACGACGCATTGTTCGTGTCGGGTTGTGTCCAGGGTGATGCAGTTAGGCGATGAAAGGAATCTTTTCTGGTTTAGAAATCTGTTTTGATTTACTTTCCTTTTTTCAGTTAGAAATTAGTTTGGCAGTATTTTATTTAGATTGAATTTTTATTTCCAGTTTCCAATTAGTTTAGTTTCCATATGAGTGAACTTCCAAGTTTATTGCTTTGGTTTTCTTTTATAAGCCATGTAATACACTAGTAACAGGGAGATTTTTTTTTTTTTTTTTATGAATAATTGAATGAAATTGAAGAATTTGGGTTTGAATCCATGACTGCCGATCCCTCTTCCTCCCTCTCTGAATCTTTTCATCTCTTCTTTTCCCTTCTCCTATTTCCTCTTTATTTCTTCTTCTTCATCTCTATTATTTTCTGGTTTTTTTTTCCCTTACCCTGTTCCAGGCGACAGTACCATATCTGAAAGGAGGCTTCACTGCAGGTTCGTCTCCAATCAATTGACTCTAGGATTTGGGTCGAAGGTAGCCTGTACCTAGGCGACTTACCCCTTGGAGTTTCTGATCTTCACGTATCTTCTGTGGAGAGAAATCAGAACAACAAATAGACAGAACCCTAGCTTCCGCCAGAATCAGTTGCAGGTGTCACTACAGGTCTGATTGGGAGCTGTTGAGGCTTGTAGAAGCTGGGTCTACACTCATCTTGCTGCTGCTGCGACCCTTCGCCGGAAATTTCAGGCCAAACTGAGGCCTAGTTGAGAAGCTTTTGCAACCAGAAACTCTTCCCAGTCGTCTCCTCTGTTATGTCTCAAGGAAGAAGACCTAGTTCTATCATGAGGTTTTTTTTTTTTTTTTCTCTCATGTAACTTCTGTTTTTCCATTTATTATACCCCTGCCTTTACTTTTTAATTCCCTTTGAGTTTCTTTAGTCCTAATTTCAGAATACCCCTCCCTCATCTCACGTTATTCCTTGTTTCCATTTATTAGCTTGGTGACTTATAATTACAATTCTTCCACTCTTTATTAGAAACACCAAATAAATTTCCAGAATTGAGTTTTCTTTGGGATTAATTCCAGATCTGTCCCATTCAGCTATTTCATCCTAAAAAGGGTTCTAAGTTGTGCCATAAATTACATTACTGCCACTGGTTTGTTTTAAATTGAACTATTTGTTAATTGTGTGCTCATAAGCGATCCGACTCCGTCCTTGGAATCCGGATCCGCATCACAGGGCTCCAGGCCCCCTCCAACGCCTTGGGTTGCCTAGGCGCCATGACAACTATAATGAATTCATGAGTTTCTTCCATAAACCAATCAAGATGCAAAGTACCAAAGACCCACAGACAAAGAAACTCAAGAATATTGATTTAACTCATTCAGAATTCAAGTAAGAATCAGACAATAACAAGAAAGAAGACGAAGCACTGCAATTCAGACAGAAAGAAGAAATGTGGTCTAACCTCTCAACTGACTTGAGAACATAAAAAATGCAATGTCATAATGTAGCAGCAGCAAATAAGCATAAACAACAAGAGAAAGCATCAATACACACAGCCACAGCATAAGTCCAAGCCATAACGATCATGGTATCAAGGAAAAAGAAATACATAATAACTCCCAGTGATGGGCTTGTGTCTAAAGAAGTAGCAACCACCATTTGGCTTGCATTTACTACTGACTCTCCCAAGTCCTAAATGAAATTCATAGCGGAAGTAAAGAAGGAAACTCTCAAAACAAGGGACCAGTCAAATATTTTGTTTGAAGAACCAGTTCCCGAATATAACTACACTAATTCTCTTTATGGACTTACAAAATAAACGCCTATATACAGTATCAACTCCCCAAGAAAGCCCATTCCCAGGGAACTCCATTAAACAATAAAGTCAATAAAATTTAAAAACAAAGACCTAATAACTGAAATTCCCCAGTTGGCCTTCTTAATTTGCACTGATTTATGCTCAATCCAAGAACTCTTTTTTCTTCTGAGACGACCCAAGGACTCATATACCGAGGAAAAAATATTTCCTATTTGCCTGTAAGATTCCTCTTCCTAAGCCTTTGTAACACAAGATTTGCAGCAGGAAATCTATACCAGTTCCTTACAACCGGGGGGGAGGAATAGGAAACTTCTAATTACTAGTCCCCATTAAAACTTACTGAGTCACTGACATCATAAGCATTTGGATGGAAGAAACCGCAAAAGAATTTCCCTTTGGAGAGGAAGAAGTGAGAAGAAAATATCAATGTAGTCAAACAACGGGTACGCAAGCAAAAAATGATTGGATAATCATTGCATCAGGCGGTCAAGTCTCAAGAATAAAGCACTTTGAGGGAGCTGACTTTGGAGGTTGAGCCTTTTGGAAGATAATCTATGGAGTGTTTTCTGTGGCATGGGGCATTGGGAAGCAGCAGAGTATTTGAATATGAATAGTTCAATTACCAACATTATTAATACATTTATCTAACTGTAAATGGACCGGCCACTTGAGCTTAAAGGGTTCAGAGAGCTGGAGAAAGCTTGTTTTGTGTGGGAATGAGATCATAAATTGTGGTATAGTGAAAATACTGTATTGTCATCAGCCAACCTCAACTTTTGGCTTTCTCTGAAGTTGGCCCTGTCCCCACATCCTTCTCTTTGCAGAATTTGATAAAGATATTCATAAATACTTCAGTGATTTTATCAAACACAATAAAAGCAAGATGCCAAGAACAGATCAGAACTTGACGGAAAGCTCAAATAAAGGGAGGCATTCAATGATGCCCCTTTCCTCACATGAAACAGAAACTAAAGGTCAAACAAGCAAAAAGGACTTACAGTTAGAGAGGCATTCTCCGATGTCAGTTTTTCGCACTCTTCCCGCAAGTGCTCCAGCTCTTCTCTGAGTGTACTGTTTTCCTCTCTCAGTGTTTCCACACGCTGAGCAAGTTCTTCGCACTCAGCCTACCTCCAGGTCAACAATAATTATTAATAAAAGAGGGGCGGCAATAGAGATGAAAAAATAAAATTGATTGCATACTCAGCATGCGTCCATAGTTTTTAAGGCGCTGGTAACGCGACACTGACGCGGTCCATGGGTGGTAAAGCAGTCCACTGCCTTATAGAAAGTGAATATGGCGACCGCCTTATACGCTAAGGCGCGAAAGGCGACGCCTTAGGATGCTTTACGACTAAGGCGGTCGCCTTATGTGTTCGCATTTTTAGAAGTACAACTTAAAATTGCTTTGATGAAGATTCCAAATTACATTTTCTCATTGGCAGATGTATAAGTTTTGATGCACATGTGATGCATTGGATCAAATTTTTTTTTAAAAACATATTTTAAAATTGCTTTATGAAGATTCCAAATTACATTATCTCATTGGCAGGTGTATAAGTTTTGATGCACATGTGATGCATTGGATCGAATTTTTTTTTTTAAACACATTATTAAATTGCTTGATGAAGATTCCAAATTACATTTTCTCATTGGGAGATGTATAAGGTCTGATGCACATGTGATGCATTGGATCAATTTTTTTTTAAAAACAAATTTTAAAATTGCTTGATGAAGATTCCAAATTACATTTTCTCATTGGCAAGTGTATATGTTTTGATGCACAGGTGATGCATTGGATCAAAAACCATATAACTTAACCCTTACCATAAAAAATAAATAATTAAAAAATAAAACCAAAATAGCTAATTCACGCCTCTCATTCTCTCTCAGTCTGTGCTCCAAATCGCAAAACCCCAAACTTCCGACGGTGAGCCTCCTCCTTCGATTCTTCTCCAACGACTTCTCCTTCTCCTCCGACAGCCTTCGGCGACATCCGGCGACCTCCGGCAAAGTGCTCTCATTCTCTCTCAGTCTCTGCTCCAAATCACAAAACCCCAAACTAACCGATGGTGAGCCTTCTCCTTCGATTCTTCTCCGACAGCTTCTCCTTCTCCTCCGACAAGCTTCGGCGACATCCGGCGACCTCCAACGAAGAGTCCTTCCACATCTCTAGGTATTTTTTAGTTTTTATTTCTAATTTCCTATTTGTGCGCTTTTTTTTCTCTTTTCTTCTTTCTTCTCCCTTCTTCTTCCTTCTTTCCTATTGATCATACACCATACGGTTTTTGTTTCTCTCTTCTTCTTTCTTCTCCCTTCTTCTTTCTTCTTCTTTCATCTTCATCAAACACCATACAGTGTCGGTGAAACTTGAGACTTCCTATGATTAGTTTTTTTTTTTTTTCCTACGTTGACTGTAACGACTTGAGATGACCTATTGTTTGTCATGCAAGTATGCAACCCTGTAGAAATCTGATTGGAATCAGGGTTTACTGATCGGTCTCAGAAGAGTAAATGGTCTTTTTTGGGTTGCCTTTTCAGTTCATCATTTTGTTTCACAAATCACTGGCATTTAATTCTAATATTACATTTGGAATAAATGATGTGCATACTTATCAAGCTCAATCTGGAAATTTACCTGTAAATGATAGGTTCAGTCTGGTTTGGCTGGTTGACCAGTGCAGGTTTTTTTTTTTTTTTTTTTTTTTTTTTTTAATAACATTAGGGCTTAACATATTTATTAAAATAATTTTGGAGAAATCAGAAGAAAAAAGTGAGTTATGTAAAGAAAATCTCATAGAAAGGCTATCTGAATTTGAGCTTATGAATGAATAGCACAAGTTTTGACTCTATATTTGACTCCATTTTGTATAGATTGCGCTAATCTTTGCACTTGGTTAAATATTACTAATATTACAACTAAATTAGAGGGTTAATGCAATCTGTGAAAGGACATACTTAATTTTTATTGCTGCTAGGATTGCTAATTGTGCTATTTTTCCTGGAGTATTTTTTCTTTTTCTTTTTCTTATTCTATTTTCCCATATCTCTTTAATGGAAGCATTTGCTTTTATTACCTTATTACCTAATAGGCTAATATTACCTTTTTCTTATTCTGATTACCTTTTTACATTATAGTCTTAGACAAAGAGACAAGTTGAATCCACTCATCTATAGAAACAATTGGTGGTAGCAGTGGGGGTCAAAATACAAGTACTGCTGCTACTGCACAATCAACGATTGATCCAAGCAAGGATCCAAAAAGGAGAGCTAAATCAAATGATCCTAGATGGAAATATGGGTACTGGCGTGACGTATTAGACAAAAATTGCATTAAGTGTACCCTTTGTGGGAAGGATGTCAAGGGAGGAATAAAACGATTGAAACATCTTATTGGTGGATATGGAGATGTAGCCAAGTGAGTGAAAACAACGGAAACAATTGCTAAAGAGATGAGAGATGCAATCTTGAAGAACCAAAGGAAGAGGAACCTTGATTGTTTGGATGATTTGGATGTTAGTGATGGACCTACAGAAGTAACGGGACCACAACAGAATATAGTATCCGATTTGGGGGTCTCATTTCCTATCCTTAGCTCTGGGACAACTTCAAGAAGAAATAAAGCTATCATTCAAACACAATCCAAACAAGAAGTAAGGGGTCCCATGGATAAGCATGTGAGGAGGACTCCTAAAGAAATGATTGCAGATAGGCGGGATAAAGGTTCATATCAAACAACAATGGAGAACCGAGTAAGAGGAGAAGAAGAAAGAGATAAACTTCTTTCTTACTTTGCAAGGTGGGCTTATGAGAGTGGTGTTCCATTTAATGCTTTGAAGTTAAGGAGTTTTGAGGAATTGATAGAGGCTATTGGTCAATATGGATCAGGTTTCAAGCCCCCTTCAATTCATGACTATTGAGGGCCTCTATTGAAGTCTGAAAAGGATAAAATTGATGAGTTAAAGGTGAAGTATCAAGGATATTGGAGGAAATATGGGTGCACACTCATGTCTGATGGGTGGACAGACAAGAGAGGAAGGCACCTAATTAATTTTCTTGTCAACTGTCCAGAGGGGACTTTTTTTTTTTTTGAGTCTATGGATGCATCTAACCAATCACAAACAGCTGAAATGTTATTTAAGCTACTTGATAGTAAGGTTGAAGAGATTGGTGAAGATAATGTGGTTCAAGTAGTCTCTAATAATGCTGCCAACTATGTTGCAACGGGTCGACTACTAATGGAGAAAAGGAAGAGGCTATTTTGAAATCCATGTGTAGCTCATTGCATAGACCTTATGGTGGAGGAAGTAGGCAAATTACACTCTTATACGTCTGTTATATCGAAGGGCAGGAAATTGACTGCATTCATCTACAGGCACACTCGTCTTCTTGAAGCCATGAGGCAAAAAACAAGAGGAGACTTAGTGAGGGCTGGAGTGACTAGATTTGCCTCTTCCTTTTTAACACTCCAGAGCTTATACAAGCACAAAGAATCTTTGAAAAAATTATTTGTTGATGAATGGTCCCGTTCTAAGTTTGCATCTACAGAGGCAGGGAAGAAAGCTTCTGAGACTGTGTTTGCTACAACATTCTGGAATGGTGTGATGGATTGTATAAGAGCATCACAGCCTCTTCTTCAACTCTTGAGGATTGTAGATGGTGATGAGTTGCCTACTATGCCTGAAGTATATATGGCAATACAAGTGGCAAAGAAGAACATAAAAAAAAAAATTTTGAGACGATGAAAGGAAATGGAAGAAAATTATAGCGATTGTTGATCACCGTTGTGAGACTATGATGAATGGATCAATATATTTAGCTGCTTTTTTCCTTAATCCAAACAAGTTCTTTAAGGCAATAGCAGATAATCCAGATAATGAGTTGGACTTAGCTCAAAAAGCAAGTGATGCCTTCAATGATGTTCTTGTAAGGTTGGTGCCTGATGAGACCTTGCAAGATAAGATCATTGTCCAGGTTGACAAGTATACCACTGTTCAAGGAAGTTTTGCAAAGGACATGGCGATTAGACAAAGGGACAAGTTGAATCCTAGGAAGTATATTTCCTTTTAAAGTTCTAATTAGTTTAGAACTTTGTATGTTGATTTTTTACTTAACCTATTTTTTTATATTATATATTTATAGTCTCTTGGTGGTCTCGACATAGAAGTACTGCTCCTGACCTTTCAAAGCTTGCATTACGCATACTTGGTCTTTGTTGCTCATCTTCTGATTGTGAGCGCAATTGGAGTACATTTGAATTTGTGAGTATTGACTATTGAGTTCTGAGTACAATAGTACATGTACTTCACTTAATATGGTTTTATTGAAGATAAGTAAATAACCTCATATTATTAATGTTTTTCAAATTCACACCAAGAAGAGGAATAGGTTAGAGCATCAGCGGTTAAATGATCTTGTCTACATTCAATATAATCGCCGACTTCAAGCAAGGTTCCAAGAAAGAAAAGAACAATGTAGAAACTACAATCCATTGTTGCTCGATGAGCTTAATTGGAGTAGTGAGTGGATGATTGGTGAATCAGAGGATGAATTAGTTTATCTTGAGAATGATCTCACTTGGAGAGATGTTGATAGAGCACTTGGAGCATCTTCATCATATCAAGGCCATAATAGACCAAGGAGGGCTCCAGCATCTACCAGTGGAACCAATCTTTGCTATACCCAGCATGGTAGGAGAGTTGAGCTTGAGGATCCGTCAAATGAAGAAGTGGATGAGACGAGTGAAGAGGATATTCGTGATGATGAAAACATTGAGGATGATTATGGCATAGCTCCAAATGATGCAAGCCAGCAACAGAATGCAGATGAAGAAGATTTTAATTTAATTACTGATTTGGATTGAAAGTCTTTGAGTCTTAGAACTTCGATGTATTTTGAGTCTTTAAACTTTAAAGTTTTTTGAGTCCTTGAACTTTTAAGTATTTGACTTTCATTGTTTACTAAATTTTTAGCATTTTAGTTTATTTTATGTTTTTTCTTCATTGAAGTTTAAAGTTTTTTAGAATGATTAAGAATCCCCAGGTTAGTCACTTCTCATCCATTTAATTTGGCATCTCGATTTTTACTTTCGATGTGTTTTAATTCTAAGTTCTTAATTACTTTTTTAACAGGAGTAGAAATATAGTGGATGACCTTAGGGCTTAGGCACTCATTATGGCATCATAAAGGTAAGTATAATAAATACTTGTATATTTTAAGTCTTCTTTTCTTTATATTTATAATTTTGTTTCATAATTATGTATTTATATTATATGTTAATATGTTATGATGATTGATGATTGATGATTGAATATTGATTATTAATGATGATGAACTTAGTTTATTCACTTTATTGATTTGTTTTCTTAATGAATATCTTACATTGGTATGAATATAAACCTTTATATTTATTTAGCATATGAGTAATAGGATTCAACTAGGATTTGAGCCAAATAGATTGGTTTTATAAAAAAAAATTACACAAGAACGCTTTAGTCAATAAGGCGACGCTTTATGCCCACCTTATTGCTAAGGTGCTCCGAAAGGCCCTCAAATGCCTCCGTCACCTTACCGCCTTA
>NW_024869256.1:0-8880 GCF_013358625.1 Macadamia integrifolia | reverse complement strand
TTTTTTTTTTTTTTTTTTTCCAAGTCTACAAGAGAAAGTGCTTAAAGTGAATCAAGAACCAGTCTAAGCTTGAACTAATTTGTTCAAAGGTGGGATCCACTCATTGGTACCACATCCTTTCTCCTACAAAATCCTGAAGATTATTCTCTCTCCTTGCCACCTCACAAGATCTTGAAGATGCTATGTAGAGATTCATTTCCGATTTAGTCAAGATTGTAAGATATTGGTTAATATTGCAGAGAAATAATAGAATTTGTTAATTTTAGAAACAGATTCTCTCTTTCCTCACACAATATCTCAGAGAATAAGGATTTTTACCAAGATTGAATTTTATTTTATTTTATTTATTTTCTTAAAGAAAAATTGTAGAAGGAAGGAGGCAAGACCAAAGCCCTATAAAAGGCCTTCTTCCCCCTCCTAGAATTTGTTGTAATACCGGCAGTCACTGAGAGGGGGGTGAATCAGTGAATCCAATTTGGATCCCAAAAAACCTGTCTGATGTCTGGCAAAAAAAATCTGATACACCTGTCCCCGTTTGTACACAGTCGTATGCACACTCAGCCTCTCATAGGCACTTCCAAGTGTGTACACCCATTCCGCATTCTACGTACTTCAATATAAAATGTAAACAACAAACACCCACAACACAAGGTTTTTATAAGGTTCGACAATTTACCTATATCCCCGAAGTAGTGTTTATAAAGGCTTTGTACCTTCTCAATACACTACAGTTGGGAGTACCCACACCTAATTTTCTCAAGCCGAAGCTGAGATGACACTAGCAGCATCGGTACAATGTGTAGCACCCACTACACAGGAGTACCCACTCCCGGTGCTTAACACCCACTAAACACTCAATAAAGAATACAGTAAATTTGGGCTTATATCAATGCCCTATAGTTAAGCCTTGCCTAGCAAATACATCTACAACTAGCTAGCATGCTTACAGTTCATCCACAACTAACCTAGCATGCAAACATTCATCCACAACTAACCCTAACATACATACATATTATTATATATGGATAAAATATAAATTCTAAGGTTAGAAAATCTCACAGCCCCTGTGTAATACCCTACTTCTTAAACCCGGTCTGATTACACGGTTGACCCAGTTTAACCATACAGGACTCGAACCGGAGAGAATTAGAGCGGGTCCTTATGGATTATGATGGCAAGGGTGACCTTAAACACCGGCTAGCCCGATAAGTCCGAGCCAGTGCCAGAAGAGATGGGAATACCCAAGCCCTGCACATGCACCTATCATAAGGTCATGTACGGATAAAGTATGTATGCAGCCGTATATTAAGGTGCATATGTATAATACATCGTATGCCAAGAGTGAGATTCACGCTGGGGGCCGAATTCTGTCAAAATCCCAAGTTTTGGCCCTCAGGTGGGCGGACAGGTGGGCGCATCCACCCACCTGAGTGACCCACCTATGAGAATTACTTAGTATTTTAAAGAAGTATATATATAGCATTTATTTTCTTGTCTTCCTCATTTATGACACTCGGACGTTGGTGAGAAGAGTAAAGAGGAGAGAGAAAAGAAAGGAAAGAAGAGGAGAAGAGAAGGAAGAGGAAGAAAAGATGGATGTCAATGGCGCTGAGGTGTGATCTTCCCATTCCGACGCCGGAAGAGTGATCTCCAACATTAGATCTACATTTAGAGGTGAGCAAAGGTTGGGTTCCTTATATTTTCACCATGCCCAAGTAAAACCCTTGATTTGGGTAGGGTTTCTCGAGATCTTGTAAATCCCCTATGAAATGATGAATCTAAGGTTTAATAGATGATTTATGTGTTGATCTTGAAGGATTTGAAGAAGTATTTACAAGGTTGGAGAAGCATTGTGGATTTGAAGTGATTTTGAGGTTTGAAGGTGTTCTTGAGCAAAGAAGGTAAGAGGGCTTCCCATTCCTTAAATCTAACCTAGATCTAGGTTAGAACCATCCTATAAGACCTTGAATGTGTGAAGGATGGTTTTGGAAAAGCCCCAGTTGAATCCCCAAATATTAGGGGAAGTTGGGAAGAAACAGCAGGTTTTCCGCCAAGATCGGTGGGTCATCTGGCCCGCCTGTGGGCACCCGCTTGAGAGAGCAGGGCCCTTGGGCACAACCGGCAGGCCAGACCGATGGGCCAACAGATGGGCCACCCTGCCCGTCGATCTTAGCAGACCCTCTGGCCCAACCGACGGGTTGACCTACCCGTCGGTCCAGACCGGTAGGTCTGACTGGTGGGTCAGACAGGTGGGCTGTCCGACCCACCCGTGAGGCTCAAAATGTGATTCTTACGTCCAATTGGACCCAAATCAAACGTGTGACCTTCTATTAGGATTCTAAGCATGATCTTGTCATTGGATCGTGTTAATCTTGATTCCAAAATGGTGAAATACTAACCCCGCTCACTCACGTACGCTTCCCGCACCAGATCTCACCCGTACCGAGCGTGAATCCTTGTACACTACAGGTAAGTGGGGAGAGGACGTTTGGCCTTGTTTCAAGGCATTGTTTAGCATTCATTTAATTGTATCTAGTCTAGTCTTGCCATCATGAAAATGCTATGTAGATTAGTCATCCTCACATGGTTATGCATGGGTGTTGTGTTTATTTTCTAAATGCCAAGTGATAATATGCTTCTGTGATGAATGTTGACATCATTGTGCATGATGCATTAATAGACTAGATGTTGTAGTCTGCTTGAAAACGAGTGCATTGGTGGCCCATGGTATGGGACGCGGTGGCACTATGCAATCGTACTATTTTCATATAGGAGCATGCGGTTTAGGATTATCACTGTCCCGTGCTACGACCCTTCCCAACAGGGGTTAAGGTGTTGGGTTATCATTTGGGGGGAAGCAGTGGTCGCGGTTGTCGGATCACTGTGGTAGTTAGACATTACGCCCGGCTGGTCATTAGGACAGTCGGCAACCCCGGTGGTATATTAAAGAGGGCCAATCATACTGCTTTTAAATTGCTGGAGTCAGCACCTTTAATTTTTAGTCATTTACTTTATGTTGAGAGCCGGTGGTCGGCATGTTTTATTTTTTCGAGTACTCACGGTGGGCCTTCTCCGATAGCCCTATGGGCATATCGCGGGATGGAGTTCGTGGCTCGTACCCGGAGTATACGCGCACTATGGCTGTAGTGGCACTAAACCAAAGACTTAGTAATGTTGCTTAGGTGGATGTGGTTTAAAATGTATTGCATAGCATGTAGTGCATATGGTTGTGATTTGTTGTGTGAACTGTTGTGTGGTCCATCTTTCCACTTATTGAGCTAGTGAGCTCATCCCATGTGTGCACCTCTTTTAGATGATTTTGCAGGTCATCCATCTGGAGAGCACGGGGCGGGTCCCACAGTCGAGTTCCCTGAAGAGGACTGGTGGGCCCCTGAGGAGTTAGGGCACGGCATTGATTACTCGTGCGAGGGTTGTGCTGCGGGACCGCAATTCTGATACCGAGCTGAGCTCTAAGTTCTGATACCGAGCCGAGTTGTATACTCTGATTTTTTATGATTTCTTTTATGTACTTGATATGCGAATTGTACTCTTATTGTGTAAATATCATGCCTTCGGGCCCACATGTATATAACTATTGTATCACAATTCGGGTATCAAGTATTATGGGAATATTCACAGGTAAACCAAGTCTTCCGCTGAACTGATAAGCTTTTGTTAGTTGTGTGTATGCTGTGGTGGAATACTGTATCAGATGATCCTGGTAGGTTTGGGTTAACCGGTGTTAACCCGGTCACTGGCCCGGTTCTGTGTGAACGGGGTGTGACAATGGTGGTATCAAAGCGTGATGCTCTGCTCCACTCACAGCATACCATTAGAATCCCGTAGAATTTATAATAGAAAAATGGGGTTGGGTTAATGTAAAAAGCTTTAAAGAGTTAAAAGCCAAAGAAAGAAAGGAATGAAGATGGTTGCATTTAGACATTGCATTCATGGCATGTGCGAGAGTAGATAAAAGGAAAATAAATTGGTGTCAACCTATCGAGTACTAGTTTGACGAAATTTTGGCAGCATAACGGCGTAAAATGGGATTTCCAAAAATTTACACACAAACACCTAATAAACAACATATATATATATATATATAATATAACACTGATAAAAAATTTACAAGACACCACAACTAAACTACACAAGTCATCACACATACGAATTCACCACAACAACCACTATCAAAGTACATTGTCCCACAAATAAGTCCAGTTACAGAGTAAGTACAAAGAATAAGAAAAGAAAGGGAAAAATACAATAGGATAGATAACATGGAACAGATGAGGAGCTGGTGTGGACGAGCTAAGTCCTCACTGATCATCGTCGTCGTCATCTATGATTACTACGTTCGCCAGAGGTCTAGAGTTGACGTCGAGGCGATGGTCATAGTAGTCAAACCTCGAGTTCACCAGCCGTACCTCCCTTCGAAGTCGGCCAAAATCTGCTGAGATGGCATTGGCCGTGGTGTCCAAGTCCTGGCCCAGTCTGAGGAAGGAATCCTCCAAGGTAGCCTGCCTCTCCAGGATGCATTCCTCCCTGGAAGCACTCTCGTCCAGCCTTCTTAGGAGCTGATCTTGGCCATCCTTCAAGGCCCGCATGGTGGACATCATGCCCTCAAAATCATATGCACCACTCTCAGGTGGTGGGGCTCTATGTTGTGAGGCTGCAGCTCTGGTGAAGCCAGGATCGGTACCTCTCGACTCCTGGGGCACCTCCTCAGGGATGTCCTCATCCACCAAATCATCCTCCTCATCCTGAGGAACATAGTCCTCATCCTCCTCACTGGACTCCTCCTCCATGGGAACATCCTCCATAGGGGCAGCTCTCCTATCCCTACCTCTCTGAGCTCCCGCTCTCTGAGGTGTATCCATAAGGGTGTGGTGACCCATCCTCAAGAGGTTACCCCAGTCGAACTTGTCCACTGGAGTCTTCCCCTCCTCACCACTCAGGTCCACTCCGAAGAACTCAAAGATCCTAGTGAGAATCCGGCCATATGGAAATCCTCCATCCTCGGGGTGAGAAGTATGGTGCTCCATCGTCTTAAGGATGATGTATGGCAAGCAAAAGTACTCGGCACCTCCCTCTAAGGCCGTGTAGATGCAGTAAGCTATGAAGGCTGCCATAAAGCCCACCTGGTTCCGATGACCTCCTTTGGGGAGCAACTTGAACTGGACCAAACGGGCAAACACGCAAACCTCCGAGTAGAAGGATGTCTCAGACTCCGGACGGGCACTGCTGCCATAGATGGTCTCGTAGATGTAGTCCGGTGTCTCCAAACTCATGAACGGGCCCAGGGGCTTACTCTTGGGAGGACTGTAGTAATGGTGCCCGGCAGCAGAGATACCCAAAATGCTGGCCAGGGTGTCCACGGTCAGCTGGATGTCCACCCCCTTCACCATACTGATGATCGCGTACTCTCCGCATCGATATGAAACCTCTAGGTTGCAGTAGAACCTATGAACTAGTTGCTCGTAGCACGGACGATCTATGTGGAGGATAGACTCCCAGCCCAATGCTGTGAACCTCTCCTGAAGTCGAGCCTTGTGGAAGTCGTCGACTACCACGGTCTTCTCCATTATCACCGACCTCTTCAGGAAGGCCGGCCAGTTGGCTGCTATCTCTGAACTGTGGAAGAGCTCCTCATCGTAGTCAGAAGAATCAAACCGGGCAGGTTCGGGTCTCCCTGTGCGGGGGGCTGGAGAGCTAGTTCCTGTACTTTTTCGCTTAAAAGCATTGGTCTTACGTCGAGTGCCAGAGGATGCGGGCTCCTTGCCTTTACGAGATGACATCTTGGCAAGAAAAGAGGAAAGCAGGGTGAGTAAGGAAAAAGAGAATGACAAAGCGAATAAAAAGAGGGGTGAGCAATAAGGGGGAGCCCCAAAACCCAATTCTCGCAAAACAAAAAATGCGACAAGCGAGGAATGATAGGGAGTCTATGGACAAGATGCACGGTAAGTGACAAAACAGAATCATGGAAAAAAACAGCAATGTGACAGAAAGGGGCATATGTAACATGAGAGGATTCAAATTTTCAATGCGCAAGTTCATTCACAATGGAGTAAAGCTTGAAGCTACAGGTCTAAGACGGAAATTTCGTTGTAGTGAGATCATGAACATGTAAAAACATACGCTAATATGCTATTGAGGTCCACAAATACCAAGGATGTAAAGAAAATCAAAGAAAACCCAACACAAAAGATGGATTTTCATGGGAAGACATGGGGACTTCAAGCATAAGGGACTTTCCATGATTTCTACAACATGTTAAGTACAAATCAAACATAATGCATTGCATTTAAGTCATTAATTGGGGGAAAAGGGCAAGAAATGAAGAATTCCCCAATTTTGAGAAAAACTAGGGCACGGTTGGGGGTTTTTTCTCAAAATGGAGAAGTAAATCCTAGAAACTAGAAATAAATCACATAGAGAGCATCAAAATCATATGAGATCACTATTCTATGGAAAGAATCATGGAAAGGAAGTGATTATTTAGACAACTCATGAGTTTCTACCCAAAATGCAAGTTCTGAGAAGAAAATAGGTAGAAACTTACTTGGAAGTGGAGGAGATTAATCTTCTTAAAAAGCGTCGGGTTGTTGAATGGAATCGCGAGTGGAAGTGTCACAAAGCCCTCCAAAATTGCATGAGAGAGATAGGGAGAGAGAGAGAGGAAAATGAAGGAAGAAAGGAGGAACAGGGCTTAAGTGCCCTGTTCACGATTTAACACTCGGGTAGGATCGACGGGCCGACTGACGGGCCCCCCGCCCGTCGGTGTCACCCATCGATTGAGGGTTTGGACCGGCGGGCCGACCGGTGGGCCAACCTGCCCGCTGGTGCAGTCCACCGGTTGAGGAAAACTTGGAAAAAATTGGAAATTTTTTTTTATTAATTAATATTATTAATATAATTATTATGATTGTTGTTATTATTCTTATAATTGCATGTTATGGTCAAGTGGGACCATTGACATACTTGTCGGAGCACCAGTTTTGTATCTTGGAATTAAGTTGCGGATAGTTGCAGACTATCATACACTACAATACCCTATGTGATGGCATATACTTGTGTGCCGAAATCAATGCTACGGTGTTTAACCAATGTGATGTATGATATGTTCTAGGTACAGGGATACGATGGTACGTACTAGATCTGGTAGCAATGCCCGAGGTACCTCACGTGGTCCTCGTCCGGTCGGTCGACCACCGAATCCAAAGAGGTCCCGCTCTGTGGGGCAAACCTCACCTCCACCACCTCCAGAGACCCTTGGTCAAGGTGGGGCACATGGGGACCCACCTATGACTACACTCCCGGACCCTCCACCGGTTATTACTCCGGGAGATGTTGCTACCATAATTCAGCAGTCACAACAGGCTTTTCAGCAACAAATGCTTCAGCAACAGTAAGCATTTATGACTGCTATTCAGCAACAATTGGACCTTTCTCAATCAGGTCAACCTCCCCAGATACTTACTCCACAAGACCTGCCTGTAGGGTCTGGTACGGGGCCATAAGGGGGAGGTGCACCTCCAAATCCACCATTTGGCATTCCTCCGTATGGGGTACCCCCTCCATACCATTACTACCTGGCTTATGCTCCCAATTACCTGTCGGTGAATAATCCGTCAAAGGTAGTGGAGTCATTCAAGAGGAACTTACCATCTGTATTCTCTAAGGTGGGGAGTGATCCTCTAGAACCAGACCAGTGGATCCAAGAACTGGAGAAAATATTTGAGGTGATTGAGTGCACGGATGCATAGAAACTCATTTGTGCGGGGTTACAACTCAAGAAGGAGGCCAACTCCTGGTGGCAAGCTTCTAAGCCCATATTGTTGGCTGCCCATCCAGAACCCACCTGGGAACAGTTTAAGGAGTTGTTCTTGGACAATCATTATCCACGCAGCTTCAGAGACCGCAAGGAGACTGAGTTTATGGCTTTAACTCAAGGAGGTAAGACTATCCTTGAGTACCAACAGCAATTTGAGAGCTTGTTCTATTTTTCCCTAAGGCATATGCAGACAGCTGAAGAGAAGGCTGCGAGATTTCTAAAGGGCCTAAAAGCATCCATTGGGTCTGTACTTGAGGTCTTAGATTTGACTGATTATGGCCAGATTGTGCAGAAGGCCAAGACCATGGAGGATAAGCAAAAGGGAGAACAGTCCCTCACCCCTGGACTGTGGAAGAGAACAAACCCATTTCTGGATATGGGTAACTCCTCCAAGGCATACCGCAGGTCGTACAGTTCTGGGCCCATGTATAGGCAGCCCTATAGGCCATCTGGCTACCCTCCTAGACCAGCTGGTGGTTCAGGCTCCACATCTTTTTGCCCGAACACTAGTGCGGCACCTACAGTTCCAAGGCCACCCCGACCTCCATCTACAACGGGTCAAGTGCAGAGGGGCCCCGCCCCAGTTCTGACATCTCAAATTCATTGCTTTAACTGCCATTCATATGGGTACTATGCAAAAGACTGTCGGGTCAGACCAGCCTTGCCCTCCAGTCAGCCCTCGGCGTACTGACCTCCCTTAACTCGGGGAAATCAACCGCAGGGAAGGATGTATGCTCTATCAGCTGAGGAAGCTAAGGCCAGTACAGAAGTAGTAGCAGGTACATTTTAAATTAAGAATTTCTTTATGTTAAATATTGATGACCTGCTGAAATTATATGCATTGTTACACTAGGTGTCCTACCCATATCAGGCATACCAGCCTATGTTTTATTCGATTTAGGAGCTACTCATTCATTCGCATCTAAGAGATTTGCCGAGAAACTTGGGATGCCACCCAGGATCCTAGATCACGGAATGATTGTTAGTATGCCTACTGGTAAAGTTACACAGTTGAAGGAGGTGTATGGGCCGTGCCCAGTGGGAAT
>NW_024869255.1:0-28524 GCF_013358625.1 Macadamia integrifolia | reverse complement strand
AAAAAATTGCTTAAACTGTGATGTAAAAATATGTTTTTATCTTATTCTTCTTGTTGAATAGTGTTGAGAATGCAATGATTGCACACAGAAGCAAGGAGGTCAACCTGTTTCAAATATACAACATAGATTCTTGAAATGCGTAATTGGACCGTAATGTCAATCCATATGAATCAGCCTTTCCACGGAGAGTCAATCTTTGGCTTCTACGCTAGAGGCTAAGAATAAAACTTTATTTCCGTTATTCATTAAATTTAAAAAAAAAAAAAATGTTATCACATTAGATCTATTCACGGCTCATGTGGGAATAAAGTATTCTAACTTCCATCTTATGTAATGGAAGAAAAGTTACCTTCAGCACAACACCTGTAGTACCTCCAGTGGAACTTAGTCACAATAGATTCAGCAACTTCGTAGTAACTCGTGCATGTTTCAGAAGTTCTTCCTCACTCCTAGGGTTCGGAGACCTAACGTTCTGCTCTGAAAAGAAGACAGAATGCAGCAGTCTAGGAAGAGAAACTCTAAACAATAGGAGTGGGAATGAGAAATTAGAAAGAGGAAAGAAAAACCGGTAGAGTGTTCGTCCATCAGCCCTCACCCACCTACCTCCTTATTATTGGAAACCCAAATTTAGTTTTATAATTGGATAATCTTCTATTCTATCTTAATTCTAAGAATGGATAATGCTACTAAAGAATCCCGAAGTGGTAGCATGGTTCTAAAAAATGGAACAGAACGGTCAGTATTTGTTTGACCAGAATGGTATTGGCCTTGATCAATCTCTGATCTTTATCTTTACGATCTCAATCCACATGTATGATCCAAGGGTAAAATTGTAATAAAACTGATTTAAAAAAAAGATAAATTCATCCAAAATGGTCCAATCCGGGGCTGTTCCGGATTGGTATTGAAACGGTATTAGCCTTGACCAATCATATGACTGCTCCCGAGTTTTAGAACCTTGAGTGGTAGGATCACATTGAGATAACTAGTTACAGCTCAGATGTCTATTATATATATATATATATATATATGTATATATATATATATATATATATTTTTTTTGCAAGAAGATTAGAAAAAGTATAAATTAATAATAAAATTAGATGTACATGATTAAAGTTCAAGCATACCCAGATCTAAGGATAATGGCTAGCCACAGGCCCGCACCGTGGCATATTTTGCAGAGGCTTTCCCCTTTTGGGCCTTAATGGGTATTGAAATCTCTCATGGTTCATTATTGACAAACATTGGGGATGACAAAACATGATATTTGGAGTTGTTACCTAGGATAAGGGCCTAGGACCCAATTGGTGAGCCCCATCATTAAGGAAAAGGCTCGAGGATTGGTCTGGTCCAGATATAAGGGTAAGTGTCAAGATTATGGAGATGGGAAGGTGTTAAACCCTCACTATAACTAGTTGAATTGGTATTTCAACATTCTCTCTGATTAATCCTATACCGCATGAATGACTATGTTATGATACTACTATTTACATTACCACATACACATTAAAAGTTTTGAGAGCTTGCGGAGATGAAGAGGGCGATAGAGGTGACGATGATGCCAGGATCTTGGGTGATGGCCAAGACCCTGATGGAGCTCCCCCCACGTTGAGGGGGGAAACACCTTGCGCGAAGGAATCAGATGCTGATGTATTGAGGTTGAAGGACCTTCAGTGATACCAGCACCAAAGAAGACATATGCCAGAGCCATGGGTACTGTTCTCCCTGAGGCTTCACAATTTTTCAGTTTGAGTCTGAAGGCGATATGGCATCCATGTAGAGGAGAAGCCCTATTCGAGTGGGAAAGCAGTATGTCAGATTCTAGAGATCGCATCCTGATTTCAATGTAAACGAGAAATTCATTAACAACGCCCTAGTCTGGGTGCGCTTCTCTGATCTGCCTTTAGAATATTGGAATGAAAAGGTGCTATTGATGATGGCGGAGGTAGTAGGCAGGCCTATTTCTCTGGATCAGCGTACCAAGAATGGGTGTTTGGGAACTATGCCAGAGTCCTCGTGAGATGGAGGTGGGGGGTGTCAGACCCGAGGATATTCAGGTTGAACGCAGACAACTTGGCTCTTCAAATCTGTTCTAGTTCAAATAACCTTTGACCGATGAAGACTTTCTAGGCAAGTGTGGCTTCTGCAAAAAGGTTGAGCACATCATTTGCGATTGCAAAGAGAAGAAAGCTATGGACTTGAGGGAAGCTTGACAGAATGATGGAGGCATCCCTGGTGCGATCTATGCTGACGAATCTCCAAGGGGCTTGACAGTGCCTACTACTATCCCTTCCTTGGGTAGACCTTACTAGGTAGGAGGCGATCATGGTGCTGATGCTGATGGCAACACCCTGTATGGTGGTGGAAGCACCATGCGCGGTGGAGAGAGAGTCCAAGGAGTGGGAAAGGATCTTAGAGAGAATATTCCTAATTTAGAAGGTGAGGTAGACAATGGATTGAATTCCATAGAGAATCCTTCCATAGAGATTTTGGTTACGCCCTAATCAAGGAGACCTACTCCTTTAGGCGTTGATGTGGAGATCTCCTCCATCAATAGAGCAATTAGTCCTAATAGGGACTCTTTTTCAAATTCTCTCAATCCTGTGGGTCTGGGCTTGGAGTAGGGGGTGCGCCACACCGATATTGGCCCAGAACCTGAATCCAATGGGGCCTCTGATGATGGGTTGGATTCTCAAGTAGTGGATCAGACTGGGGAAGGTGTTCGAAGAAGTCTCAAGTAGGCTGGTTGTGGTGGTTTTGTTTCTAGGGGAGGGCATGCAGGTGTAAGAACTACTGTTCAGCATCAGATATGCAGAGTAAGTCAATGGACGGTGTGGCGAGGGCTAACTCTGTAGCCTTGCACAAAGATGAAGGCCTGACTGGATGGATTAGAATGAAGAAGAAAAAAGGCAAGCAGGTGAGTGCCAAAGATCGGTCCGATGTAAGGACTAATCACAGGAATATCCACATGTGATCATGCGAGTGCTCTTTTGGAACATTCGAGGTATGAAGAAGGTTGCAGCTAAAGTAACCTTAAGAAATATTATTCGTGACCATAGTCCAGATCCCAGTTTCGAAGTTTCCCAAGCTATTTTTTAATAGACTTGGGTTTGAAGCAAATGTTATCTCCAATGATAGACTGAAAAATCACTCAAATCTTTGGGTGATATGGAAGCAAAACTTAAAGACTCCACTGGTTAACTCCAGCTCTGAACAACAGATATCTCTACAAGTGGATTGGAATGGTACTCTCCTCGACCTCTCTATGATTCCTACCAAATGTTTGAGAGCTGATCATAGATCTTTATGGATGGAGTTGATGGCTGGTTCAACGGGGTGGCCTAGAATGATCATCGGGAACTTCAATGCAGTATTATTTGACCATGAGAGAAGGGGTCTGGGAAGATTCTATTTAGGTGTAGCCTTTGAGTATGGCGCCATGGTGGATGCAACCTTGATGGTCCAAATTCCTTCATCGAGCAGAAAGTTTACTTGGACCAACAACAGAAGAAGAGGGAATGTTGCTACGGTCCTTGATAGGACTTTTGTGCATGAAGAACGGCTAGAGGCCTTTGATGATTACTTGCAGCAGGTTCTCCCTCATGTTTTGTCAGATCACGGCCCCCTGCTTGCTTGCTCGGGTAAGTTTGCCAAGCCCTGGAATTGCCCCTTTAGAATTCATAATTTCTGGATGGACCACCTTGGTTTTGTTGATATGGTCTGAGAGTCATGGCGAGGTCATATATCTGGGTCCTACCCCTTTATCCTTGCTCAGAAGCTAAAAAGGCTCAAGGCTGTTATGAAATCTTGGTCGCAAGTGGCTTTTCCAAATCTTGATCATGAGGTGGTTACCTTGAAGGCAGAGCTTGATATGGTTTAGTGTCGTATTGAGGAGGATGGATTCTCTGAGTAGCTTTTTGATTTAGAAGCTGTTGCTAAGACAAGACTCTTGAATGCTACAAAAAATTAGGAGAACTTGTGCGCTTAGAAATCCAGGATTAGATGGTTGAGAGATGGAGATAGATGCTCACGATTTTTTCATGTTATGGCCAAGGTAAAGAGATCAAAGAACTCAATTAGGAGCATTATCCGTGGGAATGGTGAGGAGATTTCTGATTAGGAGGAGTTGGGCAAATATATTTCTGATTTCTATGGCAACTTTCATAGGCGGGTAGATCTGGACTTCCATCCTCATCTACTTAATTGCATTCCTAGAATTATTCAGAACCCTGATCTTCTGGACTCTGTTCCTGTGGATGATGAGATTAAAAGGGCGGTTTGGGACCTTAACCCAGAGAGCTTGCCTAGTCCAGATGGGTATTCGAGAGTTTTGTTCAGGGCTTCCTGGGAGATCATCGACATCGATGTGTGCATAGCTGTGAAAGGGTTCTTCTCTTCAGGTATTCTCCCAAAAGAAATCAACAACAATTTTTGCAGGGCGAAATCTTTAGAAAAATTCTGCCCTTTATGCTTTGGGAATTTTTTCTGTAAAATTTTGTCAAAAATTTTAACCTCTCGCATCTTTGATTTCCTCCCTAGAATTATCTCTCATGAGCAAAGTGCTTTTCAAAAGGGAAAAGTTATCCAGATAGACATCAGGTTACCTGGGTGCTTGCTAACCTCATGGGAAATTCTACTCGAAGTGGCGGCTTTGGATTAAAATTTGATATTAGAAAGGCATTTGACACCCTTTCCTGGGATTTTTTGTTCAAAGTTCTAAGCAGGTTTGGTTTCTCTGAGACCTTGATTGGTTGGATCCAGACCATGTTAAAATCAGCCAAAATTTTAGTTCTTCTAAATGGGGGGCCTATGGGTTTTTGAAGTCAGCAAAGGTCTAAGGTAGGGTGATCCCATATCTCCCATCCTCTTCATCATGGCAGAAGAAGTCTTATACTATGGGCTAAGGGAGTTGGCTGCTAAAGGTTTTATCAAACCCATCTCTGGGCCTTGAGCTGTTGAAGTTCCGACTCATCTACTATTTGTGGATGATGTTTTCATCTTCAAAAATGCCTCTAAAAGACATGTTAGAAATTTGAGGAATTTTCTTGCTTTATACCAAAGTTGCTCTGGCCAATTCTTTAACTTAGAGAAGAGCAAGTTATTTTTGGGAAAGATCCCCTCTGCCAAGAAGCAGTGGTTAGTAGAGGAATTATCCATCCCTTCTTGCAATATCCCTACCAAGTATTTGGGAGTGGAAATTTTCCATAGTAGAGTGAAAAGGGAACCCCTTCTTCTGGTGATGGATAGAATTAAAGCCAAGCTTGCGGGTTGAAAAGGTAAGCTCCTTTCCATAGCTGGTCGGGTGGAGTTAGTCAAATCGGTCATTTCAGGGATGCCTTTGCATAGCTTCTCTGTGTGTTGGTGGCCTTCTACTTTGATCAAATGTTTAGAAAAATGGATGAGGAATTTCATTTAGACGGGGGAGATTGACACTTCCAAATCCATCACTGTTAGATGGGATCAGGTCTGTAAGCCAAAGAAGGAGGGGAGGCTCCGCTTGAGAAGACTTCGGGATGTGAACAAGGCTCTGCTTGCTAAATTAGCTTGGAAAATGAAAACTCTTAGCTGAGCAAACTTATTAAAGAGAGATTTCTCTCTGCTTCTGGTGTGTTCAAGAATGGTCATAAAAGATCCTCTATCTGGCCTGGGGTGAGGAGAATGTGGAATTTCGTGGCTAAGAATGAAAGATGGTTTGTTGGTGATGGTCATAGAATTGACCTTTGGAGAGACAATTGGTGGGGTAATAAACCTTTTTGGGAAGTCTCTGGCCTGTCGGAGGATGTGTTTTCTTCCCTTAACCATACAATTGCCGATTTTATAGAGAATGGCCAATGGGCGCTGCCTCAAGTTCATTTTGCGCTGCTTAAGGATTTTATACATCTATCAAGGCCATTAATTTGCCCTCTATGGACATGAAGGACTGCTGCCTGTGGAGCCTAGATTTGATGGGTCTTTTCTCTGTCAAGACTGCTTGGGTTGGTCTCAGATCTCGCTACCCTATGGTCTCTTGGGCGGGGCTGGTTTGGAATAAATTGCTTCCTCCAAGGCTCTCTCTATTGGGATGGAGTTGGGGTCATGGGAAGCTGCCTACAGAAGACATGATCAAGGCCAAAGGGATTCAATTCCTTTCTAGATGTGAGCTCTGTGGTTTGTCTTCTGAATCCTTCTCTCATCTTTTCTTTGAATGTGCCTTCTCTATTGGGATTTGGAAAGCTGTCTTGGATTTATTTAATGTGGTCTGGGGTATTAGTAGTTTAGCGCCTGAGCTTCTTGCTTGGTGGAGAATTAAGGGGAGAGGGTGGCATTTAAAACCTACTTGGGAGATCAATCTATTTTCTACTATTGATGCCATTTGGTTTGAATGAAATCAAAGGTGCTTTGAGGGGATCTCTTGAAGTTTGCCTAAGATCTTTTGTGCCATTAGAGGGGATATTAGCTTCATCTATTCTCAGCCGCAAGTAATCCCTAAAACTACCTCAGACTTGATCATTTGTCGTAAGCTCAATATAACCCTATCATCTCAGGTTGATCGATCAATCTTGGAGATCCGTTGGTGCAAGGCTTTGCCTTCCTAGGTTAAGCTCAATGGGGATGGGTGCTCACTTGGGAACCCGGGTCGAGTAGGGGGTGGAGGGATTTTCAGAGACTATGATGGTAGAAAGCTTCTTTGCTTCAAGTTCTACTTAGGTATCTCTTCTAACTTTTTAGCTGAGATCTGGAGCGTTAAAAAGGGGCTGCGTCTTGCTCGTGAGATGAATATTAGGCTCCTTTGGATAGAGTCAGACTCCTCTGCTGCTATTTTCATTTTCTATAACAGGCTAATCCCTTGGTCTGTTTTTTAGGAGTGGTCTTATCTATCAGCCTTTCTGGACTCAATTGAGTGGAAGATCACACTTTTTTAGAGAACCTAATCCAATTGTGGATTTTTTTGGCCAAGGACGCAGCTAAGTCTGGGATTGATAGTAATGATGTGCAGCTCCCTCTGCACGTTGCCTCCGAATTGCAATATGACATTGAGAGGTGCCCTCGCTTTAGGTCTTTGAATTTTGTGAGATAGAGGTTGTGAGTCTCTGTAGATGGCAATGCCAAAGGTGGAGACTCACTTCCTGCTTTTGTATCTTATATTTTCCTCCTTTTTGCTATTAATATAATCTGATCTTCTAGCAAAAAAATACACATTAAAAGTTTTTATTTAGTCTATTGAGTTAAGAGATTATACTTGAGCTTGAACCTTGTTTCAAGTAGAGAGGGGAGGGACCCTTTGTTGCGTACACAAACTTGGGTAATTGTCCCCTAACTCAAGCAGAGGTGCATTCAACCTTCTACTTTCCTTCTTCGACAGATTCATACTTCTTATGACCTTTCACATTTTCTGTAGAATTCGAGGGATAAGAGAATCTGATGACTCTAGAGGATTCTAAGACTTTCTAGCAGCTTCCTAAGGCCTTTGGAGATTCTGGGATCTTTTTGAGATTTTTCAAATTTTTGGGATTTTTTGTCACAAAAGTCGAGGTACAGAATCTTGAGGAATCTAAAATATCTGAAACTTCACCAGAGAATTCTTAGCATAAGGCTCAAAAAATAGAAGTCGTGCCCACTGACCAAAGCAACTCGGACCACTCTACAAAAGAAGATATGACTACAGGGCGATTGACCGCTCTAAAGGGCAAGAAGATTCCCAATTACAATCTTCTTGATTATGCAAGATAGAGCTCTTGCTGCTCCATATTTTGTTGGGATGGGACCAAAATCCTAAAAGGACCCGAAGGAGGGTTCGTAAAATCTCAGTGCGAACGAGACACTTTATCCACACAATTTTTAGGATTGTTTTAGGATTTCTGGATTTTGGCATGCAAATCGAGGTGAGGAATATAAGGGAATCTCAAGCTAATGGAGGAGAGAGGGAACAAGGAGGCAAAGAAGGAATTTTTCTTGGACTTGGAACCCACAACTTCAGTCCATGGTTTAGGAAGGGCAAATTGCCCTATTTATGGGCAAATTGCCTATTTATGGGCAAATAGTGATGAGGGACAAAATGGTCAAATTTACCTAAAAAATTTGATGGCTCCACTAGCCAAAATCAAATTTTTGGGTGGCTCTGCCAATCTAGGGTAAAAAATTGTAATTCTGGTCAGTTTCGCCCTAATTAGGTTTCCAACTTCCAGGAGCTATTGCGGGTGATCCAGGAGTCTGATTTTCTTGTACCATATATCATTGGAATCTTCTTTTTGAGTAATATCTAATGGTGTGCGAATTGACCTTTTGTTAAAAAAAAAATTCGGGGTTTATAAAGAAGGAAATGTGTCATCTTGGCAATTGGGTCCCGGCAACTGTTTTCATGCAGTTCTCATACTATCGTGCACTACTTGAATGGATTTGTCACTATTTGGTATGCAAATTAACGTCATATACCAAACGATCGTATAAGATTTGGCAGATCAGATAGAATGAGACTAAATTTGGGTAGAATTACGGGTCATTTCCGAAGTACCGAATCCTCTTCCAAAAGAGAACGCAAATGTTATCAACATCTTGAAATTTATCTTTGCCTAAGGGGTAAAAAAATTGGGTGCCTATACCAAACTAAAAATAAAAACTCTAAAATAAAGACTAAGCACCCCATCTTCGACATTGCCATTACGAAGGGCCAAAAGTCAAAATAAATTTTCACCAAAGATCCTTAAGACAAAAAACAATTATGAATTACATCCATCATCTCATGAATCAAAATCTAGATCATTCTTGGGCATCGAAAAGTATATCTGAATAAGTATATGAAAGATGAGAAATCCATGGGGAACATATTTCTTGGAGTATCTTTGAATAATATGGCGGAAAAAAATGTGGTTTAAGGTTATTCATCTTGCATAGGAGAGATATTTTCCATTGATGGATTGAATGTAAATTTGAAAGCGGTGGTGGAATACTACTCAAGACAAGAGCTTCCATGGATTTTTTTCAATCATTAGGGACCATTTGGCGAGTTTTCTAATTCAATCCAATAGTATATCTTTCATTGTTACTATGAGATTAATATGGAGGCGGATGCACTTGCCAAAGTGGCTGCAAAGTCCAATAGATCTGAGCAGTGGGGTATATCTCTAGATTTTATTATTTTGGATATATCTTAGGAAAAATTGCAACGCATAGAAATAGATCAGATTGTATGTGGATTTTAGTTCTTTCCCTTACTGATGGTAGTACTGGGGGTTTGAAATAATTTTGGTTGTATGTGTGCTGTCTAGGAATTCCTAGACATTAATCTTGTATTATATTTATTTTTTTAATTACATTTTGCTGATCATTAACAAAGAAGATGAAGTATATTTATTGTCAATATTGTCAGCAACCAAGTTCACCTCTCTATAGCAATAAGTAACTTTCCAAGTGACTGAAGAAGATAAGTTAAGAGATAACTCCATTGCTACAGAAAATTTTATGGAATAGAATGATTCACAATGCAATAGACCAATGACATTGAGTCACATTCAATCCAAAGAATGTTAAAATCACGATCCTTTGCTATTTGAAGACCAATCAAAAGAGCTTGAAATTCAGCTACGTACTTTGAAAATATTCCCATATGGATATTATTTGAACCTATTAGATAATATCTATAATTCCTAATACAAAATATATACCAATGAAATTTTTTGCTAGAATATCATTTGTATAAAAAAAAAAAAAAAAAAGGAAAAGAGATATACAGGACAAAAAATAGAAAAACCAAACAATTACACCACTGAAAAGTGCCCCAAAGACTAGAGAGAACTAGGCCAATTTCCCCGCCTTTGGCATTGCCATTAACAGGGAAAATAACCTAAAAACCGCCCTTAAGCTAGAAAAAATAGTGAGAGCAACTAGACCAAACGGTAATGGGGATGTTTTGAAGCGTCCATTTCCAAATCTATTTTAACCAAAGCTGGCCAAGAAATGATTGGATCAGAAATATTAATTTTTGCCACAGACTTAGCAAGGAAGTCCGCAATCGAGTTTGCCTCCCTAAAACAATGGGTGATTTTCCATTCTATTGAATCCAAGAATGGAATCAAACTGCACCATTGCTGATGACAAATCCAAGGCACCACCCACTTTCAGAGTAATGAGACCACTGCAACCTAATCACATTCCACCCAAAGGCATTGCACACCCATGGCTTTTGCCTGTTCTAAACCTTCCATCACGGTAAAAAATTCAGCCTCAAAATTGGTTGTAACACCTATCATAACTCTGAAATTACCTCACAGTTCACTCTGAAAATGGTGAGGGAACTGTGAGGGAGGTGAATAATAGTGTGCCTCCAAATCAAGCTGCCGCTGTTGATGGTGAGGGAGTCGCTCCAAAGAGATCATATGTGAGGGCTGTGGGAATGCTTCATGGCTAGAGATAGACTATCTCTCAGAACCAATCCAAGCTCGTAACATCAGAAGAATCATGATTCCCCAGTGCGACTATGAGTCGAAAAGGCAAAATTTTAGATTTGCTCTTATAGGGAGGGTTGATTTCAGATTGATCTCCCTAGATGTTCTGTGACAAGAAGATTCCAAAAAATGGAACTTGAACTAAGGAGTGGTGATGCACCCTCTTGGCAAAGGTTATGTTATTTTTCAATTCGGGTGTGAGGGAGATAAGGTTACTGTTTGGAAGAGGAGCCCTTTGAAGATTGGGGGTCAGTTAATCTGATTCCAACACTGGAAACTGGATTTTAACATTCATGAGAAATAGGTCTGGATCCATTTCCATGACCTCCCCATGGAATATTGGCATGAGAATGTCCTACTCTCAATAGCGAAAGCTCTTGGATGACTTGTTGCTTTCAATTATCACACGAAGCAAGACTTGATGGGATTCTTTGCAACTGTCCTGGTTAAAATTGAAAAAAAATGAAATGGTGCCTCGTATTGAGGAAGTGCAGGTTGAGAGATTGGAGCCTGGAACTACAAAAATGTTTGGTTTCAGGAAAAAGGTTTTGTATGAAGACAGAATAACTCATTGTGGTTATTGTAAGAGGCTGAGGCATAGTGTGGAAGAATGCCGATCAAAGAAACAAGATGATGAAAAACAGGCTGCAAAAGATAATGTCAGAATCCTAGGCACAGTCTATGTGGAAGATGGAGTGGACTCGACACGAGTCATCTCACCTCAGTGAGTTACAGGGACTATTCTAAACGTGGCAGCTACAGCAAATCGTTCCCCTTCCTTAAACGCTTCCTCTTCAGCCAATCAAGAGAGTCCTGGTTTGGAAGGAAATCTCCATTTGGATTTGGATCTCATCCAAAATTCAAATTCAAATTTAAACCCTCTTTATATGGAAAGTCCAAGTGGAAATTTATATCCAAATCAAGAATTACCTTCTTTGGAGGTAGGCCAAGTTGTTGGATTGGATCAGGGTTGGGTTCTAACCCAGAGATTGTGATTTCTTTGAGTCCGAAGAGGAGACTCAAGAAGTTTCCTTGGATGCTCCTACTATGGTTGCTCCTACCATGGACCCTGTGAACTCGGTCAGGCCGAGCCATCCTCAATGGAACTTGGTGACTAGGGGAAGAGGTGGTGGTGCTGGACAGTCCTCAAGAGGTGGTCACTCTCCCAGAATTCTTCACAGTCAACATGATTCTCAGGTTTCCTGTATCCCAGAGACAAAAATTGTTAATGGACGAGTCACTCTAAATTTTTAGGAAGTAGGGGTGGTTGATCGTGCCCTTCTCGCAAAGGAAAAATTTGTTACTACTATCTCCAAAGAAGGGAAGAAGGGTAAGAAGAAGGTCGGTCAGACGACTAAGTCTGACAAGGTCCAAAATTAAAATCTTTCTCCATGCAGATTTTATTTTGGAATATGAGAGGTGTGCAAAAGGCTACTGGTATTAGAGACTTAAAGCTGATCCTGAGGGAGCACTCTCCTGATTTTGTCTATTTGGCTGAGCTGATGGTGAAGGTCTCAGATTTTCCCTCTTTATTTGTTAACAAAATAGGGTATATTGCGGATTTGATCCATAATGATCTGGTGGACAAGGGTCCGAACCTTTGGCTTATGTGGAGATAGGGATTTTCTCGTCCATTGGTTGTTTCTTTGTTTACTCAGCAAGTATCAGTCACGGTGGATTGGTTCGGTTGCACAGTGGGATTGACCTTCTTTCGTGGAAACTGTTTTAAGGTTAATCGTCAAGTGCTCGGGACAGACATGGGTTCGGTGGTAAATCTTAATATCCCTTGGTCAGTCATAGGGATCTTTAATGCTACTCTTCTTTCTAATAAAAAAATGGGTTAGGAAGATTTAATGCTAGCTCGGCTACGGAGTTCCAAGCAATGGTGGACACGTGTGCTTTGGTTCAAGCTCCTTCATAGGGGAGAAAGTTCATGTGGACTAATAACCACCGTAGAAGCAATGTTGCAGCTGTTCTGGATTGAAGTTTCTACAACGGGAATTGGCTTGATGTGTTCAAGAATATTCGTAAAAAAGTATTGCAAAGAACAGCCTTGGATCATGCCCCTGTTCTTGTGGTTTCAAACGTCATCCCTAAACCAGGTAATATTCCTTTTAGATTCAATAATTTCTGGATGGAAAATATGGATTTCGAGGATGTTATCAGGGAGGTGTGGAATGAGGAGCTTTCTTGAAACCCCATTTTTATGCTTTCTCAGAAGCTAAAGCATATAAGATTTTTATTAAGAGTTGGGCCAGGAATAGCTTTCCTAATGTCGATGAAGAAGTAAAGAAAGCCTCAGAAAATCTGAATTCAATTCAGGAAGAAATTGAGGCAACAGGGATGACGGATGATCTGTTTGACAGAGACGCAGATGCCAAGACGTCTCTTTTGAAAGCAACCCAAATGCAAGATAGTTTTTGGTCCCAAAAGGCCAAACAAAGGTGGGTGAAATAAGGGGATAGAAATTCAAAATTGTTCCACCTCTCTATGCAAATGAGACTGTCTCGAAATCAAATTCGTACCTTGAAGAGTGTGAATGGTGACTCAAAGACAAACTTGCAGGATGGAAAGGGAAGCTTTTATCCATGGCTGGGCGTGTGGAGCTTGTACGATTCGTTATCTTAGGTATGGCCAATCACAGCTTTGCAGTTTATTGGTGGCCATCCCCCTTGATCACTATTATGGAGAGGTGGATGAGAGGTTTTATCTGGATGGGTGAAATTGATTCTTAAAAAAAAATCACTGTCAAATGGGAGATGTGTTGTAGGCCCAAGGAGGAAGGCGGTTTGGGGCTGAGACGAGTTAGAGATCTTAACAAATCCTTGCTCAGCAACATGGCATGGAGAATTAAGCATGATGACTTGATGGCTTATAAGTTCTTGAGGGCTAGATTTTTAAAAAAGGGACGGCTCATTCAGAATAGGATACAAATCATCTTCTATATGGCCTGGCATTAGGAAAATGTGGAACTTCATTTCTTCAAATGAGAAGATCAATTTCTGGTTTGATAAATGGATTGGCGGGTCCTCTGTCCATGACTTTTTGAATTCGGACTGGATTGATAGTTGGCCTTCAGTGGGGAAGATCGCTAGCCTTATTGATAATTTTCAGTAGTGTCTGCCTCAGGTTCAATCCTCTTCTCTGCTAGATATTTTTAATGTGGTTGGAAATATTAAAATCTTTTGTTTTTGGAAATGCACGCCGGATGGCTCCTTTTCTTCCAAGCCTGCTTGGGAGGATATTAGAACTTGCAATCCTAATGTTCCTTGGGCCTCTCTTGTTTGGTGCAAAAAGTTGTAACCCAGAATGTCCACCTTTGGTTGGCGTCTAGCCCATGGGAAGCTGCCCTCAGATGATGTGGCAAGGAAGAAAGGGATTGCTCTTGCCTCAAAATGCACCTTATGTGGTTTGGATGAGGATTCTATCAACCATATTTTTGTTCACTGCCCTTTCTCTGTGGAGCTGTGGAGCTATGGAGCTACTTCTGCAATTATTTTAATGTTGGATAGACAAGTCCTCTATCTGTTTCCCTGCTCTTCCAATGGTGGAAAAGAGTGCTAAATCATGTTTGCTGCAAAGAACCTTGGGAGATGGGTTTGGTCATTGTAGCAGACAATATTTGGAGGGAAAGAAATTCAAGGTGGCATGATGCGAGGCCTAGACACCCCAGGTACATTTGTCAGATGATTAATGATGAGATTAAAAACAACAACCCTTCTACTAAAGGAGCGGTTAGATCAATTGTTGATGTTTTTTGCTGTAGAACACTAGGCTTGAGCATCCAATTGGTGCCATCCAGACCGATCCTTGAGGCTTTTTGGTGTAAGCCTCACCCAAATTGGGTCAAGCTTAATTTTGATGGGAGTTCTATGGGCAATCCAGAGCATGCAGGGGCAAGCGGTGTCTTTCAAGATCACAAGGGAAGAGTCTTAGGATCCTATAAAATATTTATGTGGATCTCGCGTGTCTTTAAATTTGAGATGGGAGGCCTCATGGAGGGTCCCATGCACACTAAAGAGATGGGCATTGATAAGCTCTGGGTGGAGTCTGACTCGAGCGCGGTGGTAACGCTGATGCATCAAAAAAAGATCCCTTGGTTTGCAGCTCAGAGATGGTATTTCCTGAAGCCATTCTTAGACAGTATCACTTGAAAAATATCTCACAATTTCAAAGAGGAAAACTCTGTCGTTGATTATCTAGCCAGAGACGCAGCAAAGTCTGATATATCGGAATCCAATATTATCTTTCCTACTCACATTATTGACTACCTTTGCAAAGATGCTTCAGGTAGACCTAGCTACCATTTTTGGCTAATGGGCTTCTTTCTTCCTTGCTGATGGCAATGCTGAAGGTAGGGGGTCAGGATCTCAAGTTCTTTCTTTTTATTATTCCATACCTATGTATGCTGTTTCTTTTTCCTAATTTTTTAATATAATTCTCCCATCTAGTAAAAAAAAAAAAGTGTGAATGGTGAGTGGATTAGTGACTAGTAGAGGTTGTCGTCATATATTTCTGAATATTATGAAGCCTTTCATAGTTCGGATCAGACTACACCTCATCATGACTTATTGAATTGTATCCCTTAGGAGATTTCTGATGCAGATGCGTTTTGTTTAGAGGCTATGCCCTCCTTGGAAGAAATTAAAAATTATTTTTGGGATGTAGATCCAGGCAGTTCTCCTGGGCCTGATGGATTCCATGGGAAATTCTTTAGAAGAGTATGGAATATTGTTGAAGCGGATTTTTGCAGGGCTACAAAGCACTTCTTCAAAACAGGGTTTCTTCCTAAAGATGTGAACAACTGTTTTCTCACTCTAATCCCGAAGGTGCCGGAAGCTACGACCCTAGATAAATATAAGTCGATTTGTATGGGAAATTTCTTTTGCAAGGTGCTATAAAAAATTATGGCAAATAGAGTTTCAGTGCTGCTTCCTAGGTTGATTTTAGAGGAACAAGGTGCATTCCAAAAGGGGAAAATAATATATAAGAATATCAGCCTAGCTTCAGAGTTGGAAAATCTAATGGATTCTGCAGTCAGGGGAGGAGGTATGGTGATCAAAATTGATGCTCAGAAAGTATACGACTCGCTTTCTTGGTTTATTTTTGAAGTCCTAAGAAAGTTTGGTTTCGCTCGAAAGTGGATATCTTGGATTCATGAAATCCTTGTATCTGCTAGGATTTCGGTATTAGTAAATGGGGGGCCGGTGGGCTTCTTTTTTGTGGGGTATGGCCTTTGCCAAGGAGATCCGATATCTCCCATCCTTTTTATATTGGAAGAAGAAGTGCTTTGTAGAGGGTTAAGAAGTATGGTTGCTGAGGGTGCTCTTAAGTCATTGCTAGGGCCAAGAGGAGTGTCCACTCCGTTTCACTTGCTATCTGCGGACAGCATCTTCATTTTCATGAATGCGTCGGCAATATATGTAAGAAATCTGCACTCTTTCTTAGATAAATACCAGTCTTTCTCTGGTCAGTTTTTTAACCTGGATAAAAGCAAGATTTTCTTTGGGAAGGTGGCTCCTCATAGAAAACAGTTTGTTAGCGAGTACTTGGGTATTCAGATATCTAAATTCCCAACAAAGTACCTCCGTGTGGAAAGCTACAATGGAAGAGTAACTAAATCTCTCCTATTGCCTTGCTTTTTTTTTTTTTTTTTGCTAAAAGGTCATGTATATTAAGAGATGAAAAGGGGAAAAAACTGTACAAAGAGGATCCATCTTAAGAAGATCCAAAAAAAAAACCAAACTAGCACAAATCCTAGGACCCACCTCCACCTACGGCATTGCCATCAGCAGAAGAGGGGCACTAGGCATAAAAGCAGAAAATGAAAGCTAATAAAATCTGAAGCGTGATCTACCCATCGCATCCTCAGCCAAAAACTCAAGCACCTCGGGAGGCCTTGCCACAATTGATGAAGACGCTTCCTTCTTAGCTGTCGTCTGCGCCAGGAAATCTGCTATAGGATTTGCCTCCCTATAGCAATGAGTTATTTTCCATCTTATACCTCTGAGATAAGAAATAAGGGAAGACCACCTTTGCCAAACAAACCACGGGACCAGACCCCTTTGAACCATGAGCACCACAGTGCCCGAATCACTTTTGATCCGATGCACAATTCATCTCTCTTTCTCTCTCAATTTCTTCAATCATAGCCTGGAATTCAGCTTAGAAATTCGAAGCAATTCCTAAAAAGAAGCTATAAATCGATGCAATCTGGCACTTGCTGTCCCTTATAAGGCCACCTACTCCTGCATTCCCTGGATTACCCAAGGACGAGCCATCACAATTTAGCTTCCACTAACCATCCATAGAAGGCAGCCAGAAGATTTCCCGCACCCTTGGTACCGCAATATTTAGCTTCAAGCATCTCTCAGAATCCAAGTGAGATTTAATTCTATCACTCTTACCTTGGCCACATCTTCTAACCTCCTCCATTATTGTATGAAAGACTTGACCATAAGATCGATGAATCCCCCTAAATCTCCATGAGTTTCTTTCCATCCAAATAAAGTATGGAACTAGAATCAAACCTACCATCCACATTTGAGACTATCCAATGGCGTTGGAATTTTGAATCCACCATGAAACATGCGCTGAAAAATCTTCCCACTGATAGGGCCAATGAAATCTAAAGGCTTTAGCAAATGCCCTCCAAATGTAGACAGCTCCATCAAATTCCAAGAACAAATGATTTATAGACTCCTCAGCCTTATTGCACACCTCGCACCTAGAAGGGAGCGGGACTCCTTTTCTTTTTACCTTGTCATCACAAGGAAGCTTCCCATGCATGAGTCTCCATCCAAACACCGATTGGCGGGGGATCAAATTTGAGCCCCACACCACTATTGCCCAGCCCACTTTAGGAGAAACCTTTCTTAGTGCTTCCCAGGCCGATTTAGTGGAGAAGGATCCTAAGGAGGATCAAGACCAGCAGCATCGGTCTTTCTAACCCCATGGCAAGAATATATTCCCTATTGCATTGAATATATCACATAAAAAGTCAGACTGAACAAGAGGAAGACACCACTTACTATCTCCAATAAAGTCTGCCACTCTACAAGTGCTTTGAGAAAAATGAGAAAAAGGAAGGGGGGAGAGCTCAGTAATAGAAAGGGGGCCTATCCATCGATCATGCCAAAACAATATGTCCTCACCAGTACCCACCATCCAACACTTCGATAGAGATACAAAATTCCACATCTTCGCAATTCCTTTAAACACCGAGGACGATTTATAACCCTTCTTAAGACCTCCACCTTCATTCACAAACCTAGCCCGCAAGAAGGTACTAAAAGTAGTACCTTCATGCTTCATTTGCCACACTAGTTTGCTGAGCCCTACACAGTTCACATCCCTCAATCGCATGATACCCAAACCCCCTTCCTCCTTAGTCCGGCACACATCTTCTCATTTCACAGCAATTTTCTTCACTATGTAAATATCCCCTGACCACAGGAAATTTCTAATTCAACGCTCCACCATTTTAATCACCGATTCAGGCCACCAATAAATGGAGAAGTAATGAATAGGTATACCTGAAATCACAGACCGAATGAGCTCTACACGACCTGCCATTGAAAGAAGTTTGCCTTGCCATCCCTATAGTCGAGATTTAATTTTATCCATTAGAGGAAGCAGCCTATCCATCTTGACAGTGCCTTTGAAGATCTCGACCCCAGGATACCTCTGCTGGATAAGATCAAATGTAGACTATCAGCCTGGAAAGGGAAGTTGATCTCGAGGGCAGGTCACATTGAATTGGTTCGATCAGTAATCTCGAGCATTCCTATTCATAATTTTGCAGTTTATTGGTGGCCTCAGGCATCAATTAAAATTGTAGAAACATGGATGAGGAATTTTATTTGGTCAGGCCAAAAGGAGGGTCAGAAAAAAACCACTGTCAAATGGAAGGATTGTTGTAAGCCAAAGACAAAGGGAGGTCTGGGTATGTGGAAGCTGTGAGACATTAACAGAGCATGTTTATGTAAGCTAGCATGGAAGATCAAGCATGAGGATTCTAGAATGAGCAAATTTTTCAGAGCAAGGTTTATTACCGGCAATGGCTATCTCAAGAGGTACAAGTCCTCCTCTATCTGGCCGGGCCTAAAAAGGGTGTGGAATTTTGTTTCTAATATGGAGAGTTGGACAGTAGGAAATGACAATAAGATTAGCTTATAGAAGGATCGATGGTTAGAAAATTCTTCATTGGCAGAATCTTCAAATCTAAACCTAGAAGTGCTCACTAGGAGGCAGCTACAGGTGGCAGATTTCTTCCACCTTTTATCTAAAACATTTGAGAAGGCTAAGAGAATCTCCCTGTCGAATTTAGAGGATGTTTGCCATCGAAAATTGTCTAATTCTGAAGCCTTTTCTTTGGCCTGTGCTTGGGAAGAGATAAGAAGCAAAAATTCCCACGTTTCTTGGCTTTTCATACTCTGGAAATCTTACCTATAGCCCCGGCAAGCTGTATTTGGATGGAGATTGTCTCATGGTAGACTACTGACTGATGATCAAGTGCACAAAAGGGGGATTGTGATGCCTTTGAGATGTGGTTTATGTGGAAAGGCAGAAGAATCTATTCTCCATCTATTTGTTCACTGTGAGTATATCCAGGCCTTGTGGAATATGTTTTGCGAGTTATTGGAGTCAGATGGCATCAGTTCGCAAGGATGGAGGATCTATTCCGATGGTGGAAGGCAAAATCCATCACTTTTTCAAAAGTGTGGCTTAGTGGAGTGGTTTTAATTCCTTATGCTGTTTCGATGGAGAGGATATGAGATTCCACGATAAGACATCTTGGCATCATAGGCAAAGATTTGCGATATTAAAGGAGATATAGGCATGATTTCGACAGTGCACCTTGGGAAGAATCTGTCGGTATCTGATTTACTTTGTGCCAGGAGAGTGGGAGTTCCACGTGTAATTGGCAAGCAAAGAGAAATCTTTGAAGTTCGATGGTGTCTTCCCCCTCAAAACTGGAATAAGCTAAATACTGATGGGTGCTCGCTGGGGAACCCTGGAAAGGCTGGAGTAGTTGGTGTGTTTAGAAACTATAAGGGTGAAGCTCTGTTGAATTTTAGAAAATTTTTTAGTTTTAGAATGAATTTTGATGCTGAATTCTTAGCTCTCATTGTCGGTCTGGCACATACTAAAAATCTTTGTATCCAAAATCTTTGGATCGAATGTGACTATGTTGCAGTGGTGATTTTATTCTCCAAAGAGCTGGTGCCATGGTTTATTCAGCAGAGATGGAGGGGTGTTCTTCCTTATTTGGGTTCTACTTCTTGGAAGGTGACTCACTGCTATCGCGAAGCTAATGTGGTCGCTGATTTCTTGGCGAAAACAACAGCAAGATTTGAAACCAATTCCCCTATCGAGGTCTGGCCTCAGCTTATGTCTATGGAGATGGAATTGGATGCAGCCAAATGGCCAAGATTCCGATTCCCTAAGAGTTTTCGGTTTTTCATGGTTGTTAGTCTAAGGTCTAAAGTCTTCTCCTACTGATGGCAATGCCGAAGGTGGGGTTGGTTTTATTCCCTTAGTCTAAGTGTTGTAAGTGTATAATCTCCTTTTTGTATATTCTTTTCTTTTTCTTAATACAATGATCTTTAGCCAAAAAAAAAAAAAAAACTCTGAAATTACCTTTAACCTTAGAGTTACTATCACGAAACACACCACCTATACCTGCCCTGCCTAGATTTCCCAACGAATAGCCATCAGTGTTCAATTTAATCCAATCCTCCGCAGGAGTACACCAAAAAACTACAAAAAATTCCTGAGGCCGACGATTGGAGATCTGGAACCCAATCCTCCTAGCACACAAAAGATCTGAAATTGATAAAGCAGTCCCTAAAATGTAATAAGACTGAAGGCTTATATCATTTCTAATCAGCCCAAACAGTTGCTCCACAGATCGTTGGATCCCGTCATGAATTCTGGAATTCCTCTCCAGCCATATAAAAAAAGGGATTAAAATAAATCCAGGTAGCCACACCCACTTGAAGGAAATTGATTTAGCATTTGACTTCCATTAAGACAACAAAAACTCCACATCATTAAAAACAAGCCAAACTCTCCCAAAGCAGTCGCAGAAATTTCTCCAAACATTAGTAGAAAAACTACATTGGTAAAAAAATATGTTGAAGAGAATCCTGAGTAGCACCACATAAATAATACTTGGAAGCAAGTGAAATACCTTTCTTTTTAACCAAATCATCAATAGGAATTTTTCCTTTCATCAATCTCCAGCCAAAACTTGCTTGGTGAGCCTGAATCTTCGTTCTCCAAACAATCGAATGCCACCCAATAGAAGGAGATGGATGGTGAATCACCTCCCAAGCCAACTTGATTGAAAAAATTCCTGAGGAAGATGGACACCAATGGCAAACATCCTCATCATTAGAAGGAATTATTGAATTTTTTGCCAAAGCAAAACAATCCAATAGAAAGGTAGATTCAGCCCTTGGAAAACTCCATCTACCATTATCTATAAAGGTAATGACCCTTGAGGAAAAACCAGGAAAAGAAGATTCATCCATCCCCGATGAGGCCACCAAAGATGAGTTCCCTAGCCATTTATCAAACCAAAAATTGGACTTTTTCCCATTTCCCACCATCCACTGAATATTATCAGAGACAATATTCCAAAATTTTTTCAAGCCCGGCTAAATGGACGACATTTTATAACCACCCTTCAAAAAACCATCCTTGTTCAAGAACCGCCCTCTGAAATTTTTTTGCCATAATAGTGTCCTCATTCCTGATCTGCCACACCAACTTGCAAAGACAGGTAACATTAACATCTCTGAATTTGCGAATCCCCAATCCTCCCTCCTTCTTAGGCTTCCACACATCCTCTCATTTAACAACAATTTTCTTTTGGACCTCCATATCACTTGCCCAAATAAAATTGCGAACCCATCGCTCTACCATTTTCACCACTGATTCAGGCCACCAGTATGCAACAAAACTATGAACTGGGATACTAGAAATCACAAATTTCACAAACTCCACACGACCCACCATTGATAAGAGCTTACCTTATTTCCACCCTGCCAGCCTATCCTTGATTTTATCAACCAAAGGAAGCATATGAGATTTAGTGACCCAACCCTGAAAAATTTTCGTCCCTAAGTATTTTTCCAAACGAGAGGGCGCGTTGATGCCCAACCAATCACTGATGATATACTTCCTGTGAGGAGCCGCCTTCCCAAAGAAAACCTTACTTTTATCCAAGTTAATTTTCTGACTCAAGAATTCCTGATACTTGGAAAGGAAACTATGCAAGTTTCTCACATATTCAGCTGATGCATTCATAAAAATGAAAATATCATTAGCGAATAGATGATGAGAAGGAGTAGTAATACCTCTTGGACCTGAGAGACATTTTAATTTCCCATCAGCCACGAGACCCTTCAACCCTCTACAGAGTACCCCTTCAACCACAATGAATAGAAGGAGTGAAACAGGGTCCCATTGCCTCAGACCACGACCAACACCGAAATAGCCCACAGGTTCTCCATTAGCTAGGACCGGCATTCTAGAAGAAATAAGGAGCTGATGGATCCATTGCACCCACTTTGCTAAGAAGCCAAATTTACTCAGGGTCGCAAAAAGGAAATCCCATGAGAGAGAATCATAAGCCTTTTGGACATCCAGCTTGATCCCCATTCCACCACCCCTCACCGCAAAGAACATCAAATTAGCTAGCTCAGAGGCTAAACTAATATTTGTAGAGATGATCTTCCCTTTTTGAAAAGCCCCCTGCTCATCCGATACTAACCTTGGAAGAAAAAGAGAGAGCCTTAAGGCAAGGATCTAGGATAGAAACTTACAGAAGAAATTGACCATGCAAATAGGTCTGAATTTATCCAGAGAGGAAGCCCCTACAAGTTTAGGAATAAAAGTGACACCTTTACAAGAAAAAACTCTTGACAGCTCTACAGAAATCCCACTCCACAATTTCCCAACAACGTCTAAAAAGTCCTCTTAGAAAGCCATCAGGACCGGGAGAACTATCAGGGTCCAACTCCCAAACCGCACACTTGATCTCCTCTATAGCTGGGACTGCTTCTAGAAAGTCATTATCCCTTTCATCCAACTCACATGGAATAAAATCCAGCAGGTCATAATGATCATAACCAGGCGTAACACCATGAAAATCCTCAAAGAAATCTTCAATATAAGTAGATACTTCCCGAGGATCATAAATCCAAGAACCATCCTCTCTCTTAATGGAACTTATCTAGTTCCTAGCACACCTCATTTTGACACAGTGATGGAAAAATTTAGAATTCCTATCCCCATTTTTCATCCATCTTATTTTTGCTTTCTTTGCCCAAAACTTCTCCTGCAACTGGGAAGCCCTTAGAAGAGCCATTTTAGCATCAACTTCCTTATTAAAAAAAAATCATTTGACATCCCCAAAGCCTTAATTTGAGATTGAACCAATTTCAAATTTTCAAAAACTTTGTTCACCTCTTTATTCAGATCCGGGAAAATTTCCTTAGCCCAGGAACGCAACTCAAGCTTTAATAACTTAAGCTTTTGGGTTAAAATAAATATCGGGCAGCCCCCAATCTCACTACTCTACGCCTTCTCCACCACTGAGATAAAAATTTCGTCTTCCATCCAAAAAGAGTGGAAATGAAAAGAAATATTACTAGACTTTGGAACAGAATCCGATAGCACCATCATGGGAGAATGATCAGAAGCAATACATAATAAATTCCGCTGCAAAATATTATGAAATAAATCTAGCCACTTCTCATTGCAAAAACAACGGTCCAAAACAGCTGCCACATGACCAATGAATAAAACGTCAAGTACATATAACTCTTATAATTCCTAAAACAATAGTTTATTATAATTTAGTCCCTACACTTTATAATATTATGTAATAGATCTTGGACCATGGAAATAATTATTGTCACTAGCCTTGTCCGTTGCAATTCTATGCATAGAGAATCTAAACCATTGATTGGACCTTAAAACTATTTTCTAAAATATTTATAAAATAAATATGGGGAGACGTTTATGTATGGTCATGCATGGTGCACGATCTAGAAGCATGCAGTTGCATCAAGAACTTCAACTACCTGGGATATGGCTCCTACATTCATCACTTTTCATCTAGAGTGGGATTCCCAGCATAGGCCAAGACTCGTTTCATGTAATTTTTCGGTTTATTTAGCTTTGGATTTTTGTTCTGCCGATGGCCACACTGAAGGTGGAATAGAGATGTAAAGGTTCTTTTGTAAGCTGTTATTCTTTTTATATAATATAATTTGCTGACCTTCCCAAAAAAATAAAATAAAAAATAACATGCATACATCCATCATAAGTGATAAAGGGAATAAACTTGAGGACACCCTTGAGGAAATGCACTGGGTGTCGTGGCTAATCGAGTAGCCCTAGAAATGTGTGGACAAGCTCGTAATGAGGGACGTGATCTTGCTCGTGAAGGTAATGAAATTATCCATGAGGCTAGCAAATGGAGCCCTTGCACCATAGTTTTTTTTCGCTAAGATTATATGTATTAAAAAAGAGAAGAGAATATACTACTAGGGTAAATAAAGATCCTCAATTGGGCTCAAAGGGAGATAACTCCACCTTCGGCATTTCCATCAGCAGAGAAGAAACCACACCTAAGACCCAATCCTAAAGGAAAAATAACACTGAAGAACATCATTGAAATCGAAATCTAGGATGACATTGACTATCTAATTCCAGATCCAGTAGAACTAGCATAGGCCAAGTAGATATTGGAGAAGATAACTCATACTTTGCAGCCGACTTAGGTAGGAAGTCCACAACCGGATTTGCTTCACGAAGGCAATGAGTTATTTTCCAAGTCAGCGATTGTAGGTATGGAATCAGAATCATCCACCTTTGTAATCCAATCCATGGGATTTTCCAATTCGAAATGAGGATAACCACAGCCACCGAATCACACTCAATCTAGAATTTAGTGATCCCCATCTCTCTTGTAACTTCCAAACCCAAAATGACAACCATTATTTCTGCTTCAAAATTTGTTTGGGACCCCAAAAATTTTTTGAACTACTGCAGAACTTCAGCTTTGTCATTTTGAAAAATCCCACCTGCCCTTGCTTTTCCCGGGTTTCCCAGAGAGCATTCGTATGTGTTGCGCTTAACCCAATCGGGGGGGCAAACACCAAAACACTTCGAGAATCTCCTTTGGCTGATAATGCATTATGGAAATGCCTAGATTTCTAGCACAAAGAAGATCTTCAGAAGAAAGAGGGGATCCTATGCTACCTATCTCCTAAAGACTGATCTCACCCTTCACCATAGCAAAGTAGTGTCTGACACTCTTAGAGATCTCTTGGAAGCGCCTAGCATTTCTTTCTTGCCAAATACTATAGGGAACAAGGGAGAAACCACACATCCACACAGATTTGAAATGGATCTTCCTTGCAGATTGCTTCCACCTAGCTATGAGGCTGCTCATATCAACAAAGTAAGGCCACTGGATTCCAAAACCACTACAAAAAGCCCTCCATAGGTTTATTGCGAAGTCACAATTGTAAAAAATATGGGATATCGACTCTTCCTCTTTACCGCAGGGACAACATTTAGATGCCAAATTAACCCCTCTTCTGTGGATCATGTCGTCCGTTGGCATTTTATTCTGAATCAAACGCCAAGCAAAAATAGATTGCCTTGGCTGTACACCTGATTCCCAAATGATATTAAACCAACCTACTTTTTCATGTTTTTTTCGAGCTTCATCCCAAGCCGATTTAATGGAGAGAGTACCTGATGGGGTGAGACGCTAGAGGCAAGAGTCCTCAACATTATGAATGAAAATTTGCTTCGTTTTCTCCCAAATAGCAGCAAGAAATTCTGATTCAACCAGGGGGATAACCCAAGAAGACTTGGAAATAAAATCTGCCACTTTTACGTTCAATCTCGAGAAGAGATTAGGGTCCAGATTTGATTACTCTGCAATGGAATTCATACCCAACCATCTATCCAACCAGAAATTAATACATTCCCCATTGCCAACAATCCACTACTCATTGTCAACGACAAAATTCCAAACCTTTTTCAAACCAGGCCAAATGGAAGAGGATTTATAACCATGCCTCAACAATCCATCCTTTTTAATAAATCTCTCCTTGAAGAACCTACTCAAGATAGAGTCTTCATGCTTGATTTGCCACACCAGTTTGCATAAGCAAGAAAAATTCACCTCGTGCACTCCTCTAATTCCTAATCCACCTTCCCTCTTGTGCTTACACATATCTTCCCATTTTACCACAACCTTCTTAGCCACCTCCATATCACCTAGCCAAATAAAGTTCTGCATCTAGTGCTCAACCACCTTCACTGTCCCTTCTGGCCACTAGTACACAAAGAAGTTGTGAATAGGGATACCTGAGATGACTAACCGCACAAGATCCACCCTCCCAGCCATAGAGAGGAGTTTGCCTTTCCACCCCGATAGTCTACCTTTTATCTTATCAAGTAGAGGAAGTAAGTGACAGTTCTTACTCTACCTTTTAAGAACTCAACTCCCAGATATTTTATGGGAAGGTTCTCTGCCACAATAATAAATTGCTTTCTATGCGGTATTCACTAATAAATTGCTTTCTATGCAGAGCAATCTTCCCAAAGAACAACTTACTTTTTTCCAAATTAATTTTCTGGCTAGAGAAAGCCTGATACTTTGATGAAAATTCATGCAGCTGTTTAACATACTTGGCTGATTCGTTCATAAAAACGAAAGTGAAGAGACGATGGGAAGGGGTAGCTGCACCTCTAGGGCCAGGGAGGGCTTTCAGTTTCCCTTCCATAATAAGGTTCTTCAATCCCCTACACAACACTTCCTCTGCCAGGATGAAAAGGATTGGAGAGATGGGATCTCCTTGCCTTAGACCTCTGCCAACACCAAAGAAACCAACCAGACCCCATTCAATAGGATAGAAATCCTTGAAGAAATCAACATCTGATGAATCCTGTTTATTCATCTACTGGAAAATTCAAATTTCTCCAAAGTAGCATAGAGAAATTCCCAAGATAGGGAATCATAATCTTTTTGTACATCCAGCTTTAAGCCCAAACCACCACCCCTAACTGTTGAGTGCATTAATAGTTTAAAGCCCTTGTACCATAGATTATCATCCCAATATAACGGTTGTGTACATGGTCATCTATTACGCACAGTTGTGCAGAAAACCTTTTGCCAATAATTAATATTTATTGAACTTTTGTAAATAATTTGTAAGCATTGTGCAACTGGAATGCTAAGTTTTCATTTTAAATATAAAATATTTTTATTAGAGGCTGTTAAATATTTTAACTTTGAAAGGATACATTTGGTGACGGTATTTTCTTACCGTTGCTAAAGATAAATATTTAGTAGCGATTATATAGAAATACTACTAATTAAATATCTATCGCTAAATGTCTTATTTAGATGCAGTAATTAGATTTTTTTACATATAATATCTATTAAGTCTGTCTCGAATTATTGACTTGTTTTGAAGATTGACCCGCTTCTGACATATTTTGGTGGTGACCTGAATGTGAAGTTTTCTGAGATCTGTGATGGAAGTAGAGGGCCCATCACTAATCTCATATGGGGATGTGGGGTTTGACCTGATCGACTACAACCCTGTGGGTCGACTTTTGACTTGGAGTATATAATGTACTATTATCTTGTTGAGAAAGTCATTGTATTTTTGGGGGTTTTTCAAGCTAGAGTTTCAGGGCTAGTTTTCCCACCATTGCTCGGGTGTAATCTCTCTTCTACATAGTGTAACATCTTCTTCTTCGCCCGAGGATGTAGCACAATACACTGGTGTGTGAACCTCGTTAAATCTTTGTGTCATGTAGATCTATTGTCTCTTTATTTTCATATTTCTTGGTGTTTGATCTAACAAATTAGTATCAGAGCTTTGGGTTACTTTGATCCATGTCTTCTTCAATTAAATATGATATTGGTAAGTTCGATGGCAATATCAATTTTAGTTTATGGAAGGTTCGAATGATGGCTATTCTCACACAGCAGGGTTTGAAGAAAACCTTATTTTGGAAGGTGAAGAAACCTGCAACTATGTCTGATGATGATTGGAATGATTTGGATGATAAAGCCCTTTCTGCTATTCAGTTGTGTCTTTCGAATGATGTTCTGCAGGGAGTTCCCTCTGAGAAAACGACTGCAGAGTTATGGGTTAAGTTAGAGAATCTCTACCTCACCAAATTCCTCACCAATAGGTTGAGATTGAAGCAATAACTATATACCTTTCATATGGGTGAAGGTCTTCTATTAAATCTCACATATCTGAGTTTAATTCTATTGTTACTAATTTTAAAATAATGATGATAAAGATTTGGTCCTATTACTGTTATGTTCTCTGCCTCCATCTTATAAGTATTTAGGGATACCATGATTTATGGTAGGAAGACAATCTCTATTGAGGACGTAAAAAAAAATCTATAAAGCAAGTAGAAAATTGATGATAAGTTGATGTCTACCAATAAATCTGTTGGTGTTGGTTTGGTGGCTAGAGGGAGAACAAATGAAAGGGGTTCAGATGGTGAAAAAAAGAAGGCTAGATAAAAATCTAAGCACAAGAGTTTGACCTGCAATTAATGTAAAAAAAGGAATGCTATGAACTTTTTAATAAGTAGAAAACAAGAGGTGGTGCTCAAAATTAACAAAAGAGAGATGATTCTACAGATGCTAGTATTGCTGAAGATGAGAGTGAGTCTGATTTGCTTTTGGTGACTGATGACAGAGTTAGATCACTAGATAAATGGATTCTTGACTCTGACTGTTCCTACCATATGTGTCCCAATAGTGAATGGTTCTCCATATACGAATCAGCTCGAGGTGGAGTTGTGCTGATGGAAAATAATGCTTCTTGTAAGACTATCGGAATGGAAATAATCAATATCAAGATGTATGATGACATTTTCAGCACCTTATCTAATCTCAGGAATGTTCTTGATTTGAAGATGAATCTCATCAGTTTAAGCACTCTTGATTCAAATGGGTGTAAATATACAGCTGAAGGTGGAGCTATGAAGATCAACAAGGGTGTTTTCTTGTTGATGAAAGGAATTAAGG